>NC_060119.1:653979282-654282312 GCF_021461395.2 Schistocerca americana | reverse complement strand
TTTTGCCGTTAGATAGTTCTGTAATATGTTAGAAATATTGGCTCAAATTTTCAGAGTTTAATTCGTGTTACAAAAGTTGTAAAAGCCATTTTGCTTAAACGAATGCACAGTGACACGCCCCATTTTCTACAGGATTCTGTCTGTGTTTACGATATTTTATAATTTCCTGCCATCCATCAGAGAAGACATCTGAAGAGTTCAGAAGGCTGTGAGCCCATTTACGATGCGATTAATTTCGATTTAATAAAAAAAAATGCACGCGTAGTCGAACGCAAACCCCCAAGAACAGTTTTAATAATCTCATTTAAAAGAGACTTCCAAAGACAACATTTCGCTGATCTACTATTGTTAAAATTTCCTCATGTGATGTTTGCCTGCTGTTCAATGATGAAAACGAAGCAGCAAAAAAAAAAAAAAAAAAATGGCTCTGAGCACTATGCGACTTAACTTCTGAGGTCATCAGAACTTAGAACTAATTAAACCTAACTAACCTAAGGACATCACACACATCCATGCCCGAGGCAGGATTCGAACCTGCGACCGTAGCGGTCGCTCGGCTCCAGACTGTAGCGCCTAGAACCGCACGTAGCAGCAAGAATCAGAATCCTTACGAGACTATGATTCGAGGCTTGTTGCTTCACTGAAAATCTACTGAAAAAGATTGGCTATTTGTGAAATATCAGGGAAGGATATTGTCCAAAGGGCAGTCCAGAAGGATCAGACTAGAAAAAAAGAGCTACATGAAGACCAAAAAGACCAAATGTATGATTATGACCAGCATTAAAGCGCTTGTTCTTGGCATAAATCCTAGCAAACTTTTTTTCTGAATTTCTTGCAACTTTCATTTTTCAGTGTAAAAGGAACCAGCCGTGGTCTGGGGACGCCGGCTGTAATAAAAACACTGAGTTAATGGATGAACGATGAACTTAAAAAAAGAAGCATAACGGGACGTCCGCGCCGAACACTAACGAACAAAATGAGATTTAAAAAAAGCGGGTAATGTCTTTGATTAGTAATCAAAACGTCCTCGGTCCCGGGCTAGAAACCCACCACTGCATAAATTTTGATTAATAATCGGCATTGGCGACCGAAGACTTCCGGTATAAGAAGTCACCCTCGTTCTGCCAACGGCCATGTCAAAGAGGGCGGAGGAGCGGATAAAAATTCAGGGCACTCTCTTGTGCTTGGGGTAGGAAACTGCCCCTATAGGCGGAAGAATCAGCAATGATCAACAGCATTAGGATATAGAAGGCAATGGAAACCACTGCATTAAAGACATGTAACGCGTAGCCTCAGGACATGTGGCCTGCAATTGAAAAAGAAAAAATGTCTTGATGATCTCTCCATTGGCAAAGGATTCCGAAATAGTCCCCCATTCGGATCTCCGGTAGGGGAATGCCAAGGGGGAGGTGACCATGAGAAAAAGATTGAACGATCAACGAAAGCATAACGTTCTACGAGTCAGGGCGTGGAATGTCAGAAGGTTCAACGTGGTGAAGAAGCTAGAAAATCTGAAAAGAGATATGCAAAGATTCAATCTAGATATAGTAGGGGTCAGTGGAGTGAAATGGAAAGACGGCAAGCATTCTTGGTCAGATGAGTATAGGGTGATATCAATAGCAGCAGAAAATGGTATAACGGGAGTAGGATTCGTCATGAATATGTAGATAGGGCAAAGAGTGTGTTTCTGTGAACAGTTCAGTGATAGGGTTGTTGTTACCAGAATCGTCAGCAAACTAAAACCTACAACGATAGTCCAGGTATACATGCCGGCTCCGCAAGCTGAAGATGAAGAGACAGAGGACGTATATGAGGATATTGAAAGGGTAACACAGTACGTAAAGGGAGATGAAAATCTAATAGTCATTGGGGACTGGAATGCAGTTGTTGGGGAAGGAGGTGGAGAAAACGTTACTGGAGAATATGGACTAGACGCAAAGAATGAGAGAGGAGAAAGACTAATTGAGTTCTGTAATAAATTTCAGCTGGTAATAGCGAACACTCTATTCAAGAATCACAAGAGAAGGAGGTATACTTGGAAAAGGCTGGATGATACAGGAAGATTTCAGTTAGATTACATCATGGTCAGACAGAGATTTCGAAATCAGACACTGGATTTAAGGCGTACCCAGGATCAGATATAGACTCAGATTACAATATAGTAGTGATGAAGAGTAGGCTGAAGTTTAAGACACTAGTCAGGAAGAATCAATAGGCAAAGAAATGGGATACAGAAATACTAAGGAATGACAAGATACGCTATAGATAGAGCAATAAGGAGCAATAGGCAGTACAGTTGAAGAGGAATGGACATCTCTAAAAAGGGCCATCACAAAAGTTGAAAAACATAGGTACAAGAAGGTAACTGCGAAGAAAACATGGGTACCAGAAGAAATAATTCAGTTGATCGATAAAAGGAGGGCCGGCCGAAGTGGCCGTGCGGTTAAAGGCGCTGCAGTCTGGAACCGCAAGACCGCTACGGTCGCAGGTTCGAATCCTGCCTCGGGCATGGATGTTTGTGATGTCCTTAGGTTAGTTAGGTTTAACTAGTTCTAAGTTCTAGGGGACTAATAACCTCAGCAGTTGAGTCCCATAGTGCTCAGAGCCATTTGAACCATTTGATAAAAGGAGGAAGTACAAAAATGTTACGGGAAACTCAGGAATACACAAATACACTTCGCTGGGGAATGAAATAAATAGGAATTGCAGGGAAACTAAGACGAAATGGTTGCATGAAAAATGTGAAGAAATCGAAAAAGAAATGATTGTCGGAAGGACAGACTCAGCATACAGGGAAGTCAAAACAGCCTTCGGTGACATTAAAAGCAAGGGTGGTAACATTACGAGTGCAACGGGAACCACTGTTAAATGCAGAGGAGAGAGCGGATAGGTGGAAAGAATACATCGAAAGCCTCTATGAGGGGGAAGATTTGTTTGATTTGATAGAAGAAGAAACAGGAGTCGATTTAGAAGATATAGGCGATCCAGTATTAGAATCAGAATTTAAAAGAGTGTTGGAGGACTTAAGATTGAATAAGGCAGAAGGGATGGATAACATTCCATCAGAATTTCTAAAATCATTGGGGGAAGTGGCAACTAAATGACTATTCACATTGGTGTGTGGAATGTATGAGTCTGGCGACATACCATCTGATATTCGGAAAAATATCATCCACACTATTCCGAAGACTACACGAGCTGACAAGTGCGAGAATTATCGCATAATCACCTTAACAAGTCATGCATCCAAGTTTCTGACAAGAATAATATAGAGGAGAGTGGAAAGGAAAATTGAAGATGTGCTAGATGACGATTAGTTTGGCTTTAGGAAAGGTAAGGGCACGAGAGAGGCAATTCGATCGTTGCGGTTGATAGTTGGAAGCAAGACTAAAGAAAACTCAAGACAGGTTCATAGGATTTACCGACCTGGAAAAAGCGCTCGACAATGCAAAATGGTGCAAGATGTTCGAAATTCTGGGACAAACAAGGGTAAGCTACAGGGAGACACGGATGATATACATTATGTACGAGAGCCAAGAGGGAATAATAAGAGTGGACGACCAAGAACGAAGAGCTCGGATTAAAAAGGGTGTAAGACATGGATGTAGCCTTTCGCCCCTACTGCACAATTTGTACATCAAAGAGGCAATGATGGAGATAAAAGAAAGATTCAGGAGTGGAATTAAGACTCAAGGTGAAAGGATATCACTGATACGATTCGCTGATGACATTGCTATCCTGAATGAAAAAGAAGAAGAATTACATGATCTGCTGAATTGAATGAACAATCTTATGAGTACAGAATATGTATTGAGAGTAAATCGAAGAAAGACGAATGTAATGAGAAGTAGCATAAATGAGCACAGCCAGAAACTTAACATCAGGATTGATGGTCACGAAGTAGATGAAGTTAAGGCAGCAGAATAACCAATGACGAACAGAGCAAGGAGGACATCAAAAGCAGACTAGCAATGGCAAGAAGGGTATTCCTGGCCAAGAGAAGTCTACTAGTATCAAACTTACGTCTTAATTTGACAAGGAAATTTCTGAATATGTACGTCTGGAGTACAGAATTGTATGGTAGTGAAACATGGGAAAACAGGATCAGAAGAAAATGGTTCAAATGGCTCTGAGGACTACGGGACTTAACATCTATGGTCATCAGTCCCCTAGAACTTAGAACTACTTAAACCTAACTAACCTAAGGACATCACACAACACCCAGTCATCACGAGGAACAGAAGAGAATCGAAGCATTTCAGATGTGGTGCTGCAGACGAATGTTGAAAATTAGGTAGACTGATAAGGTAAGGAATGAGGAGGGTTTTGCGCAGAATCGGAGAGCAAAGGAATGTGTGGAAAACAGTGATAAAGAGAAGGGACAGGATGATAGGAAATTTGTTACGACATGAGGAAATGACTTCCATTATGCTAGATGGAGCTGTAGAGAGCAAAAACTGTATAGGAAGCCAGAGATTTGAATACATCAAACCTAATTGAGGACGTAGTTTGCAAGTGGTACTCTGAGATGAAGAGGTTGACACAAGAGAGGAATTCGTGGGGGGCCGCATCAAACCAGTCAGAAGACTAAGAGCCAAAAAAAGAAAGGAACGTTATCTGCTGAACCAATTCCGAGAAGAAGGTGAAATTTGGTACAGTTTTTGTGATACAAAATTTTTCAAATTGCATCACTGTCAAGTTTACTTAAACTTTTATGAAATAAAAATTCCTAAGTATCATACACTTAAATCTTTAAATATATTGAAAAACTTGTACGCATATTTGTTTACATAACTACTAAAAAAATAACCTATCACATTTTGAAAGTAATAAGTAATGTAATCTTAGAGAAAATGTCCCTAAAATGATAGTATGTGTCATAAATGTATCCACCAACGCCCTAGTAAATTATTTGACAAAAAATGAAAAAATCCAGATTACATCCAATAACATGATGACAAAATATGCAAAATTTGGCTCAATTATCTCTCACACAGTAAAAGTTACTTTAGGTTACTGGTACCCATGCATTTTCTCAGACGTCCCCTCTTAATGGATGTGACTGCTTCCAGTGACTGTTGGACAAACATGTAGTCACACAACAACGAGTCTTTCCACCTATTTAAGCGCAGTACGTTACGTTTGTTTATGTGGAGAGTCAACTGCCAACCCCGGCGCCAAGCGTCACTCGTCTGAAGATCTACCTGCATTCTGCTACAATCTTCTAGCGAAGCGACTTTTCTATATAAGACAGTATCATTTGCCGATTGGCTCGTAGAGTATCCGACATTATCCAGTAGCTCATATTTATATGGTGGAGGGTAGGCCACCCAAAATACTCGTACACTCAGAAAGAGCAAATATATCGCGATGCGGTTTACCGTAAAGGGCAACTGTAAAATCCATGAAACATTCAAGTAACCCATATAGGCAAATGGTTAACGTAACAAATGGTACAGTACATGAAAGACATGGTGCCGGCAAATTCGTTTGGAAAACCGTCGACTTGGCCGCCGCCGACTGTACTTGCTGAAGATTGTGACGAATCAGGAACAGAATGAATTTTGTGTGCTAGAATTTCCCCGTTGCCAATTGGTAGTAAGTGTACAAAGAGATTTCCGTGGCCTGCATGGTGAGGTGGTATAAAAGTTCGAGGAGGACTGCTGTCTGTGCGGTGCAGAACGATCGGGCAGACCTAGCGTGTCGGAAGGCAGTGGACCATTTGAGGCACGTGATGTTGCGAAGTCCCACAAAGTCTACAGTTACTTATTGAGGTAGAGCAGAACCTCTCAGGCAACAGTGTGAAAATCCTTCGTAAGCTATTAAAGGTGAAACCGTACAAACCACAGCTCTTGCACGCCGTAGGTCCTGACGACAAATTGCGCCGTCTGCAGTTCCGAGTTGATACGCTCAACCTTCTTGAAATTGACGACTTCGCAAGCTAATTAATCTTCAGTGAAGAATCCACTTATCGTTTTTCGGGAAAAGTCAACCTAGGCAACACAAAAATGGTGCTGACAGAGAATGCATATGCAACACGTCCAGGATTTCAAGATATTTAACATGTTCTGAGCCGTGTCCACCAAGACTGTATAAGGATCTTTCTTATTCGCTGAGAGAACTGTCAATGATATCACATATCTCGGTATGCTAAAGTTGTAGCTCATGTCACAAACTTGAATCTGACAGCAGGGCTTTCATCTTTCAATCAGATGGCTACCCTCCACATTTACACAATTTACGAAGATTACCCGAATGAGGCGTTGCCACGTCGCTGGGCAGACTGTGTCTCGACTGCTGACGTCGCGCTATTCGAATAGCCTGCACGTTCGCCAAACTTAGCGCCTTGAGATTTTTTTGCTTCTGAGGGACAGCGTTTATGTTGGACCTCTAACGCAGATCCTTGAAGACATGCGACTCCGCATTACAGCAGCTGTTCTTACCGTTACTCCTGATGTGATGGGTCAGTTATGACCGTAAACTGAACTACCGATTGGATGTGTGCCATGTGAAGGAGGTTCGACATACAGAACACATAAACATTGTAAAAATAACTTTTTTTCAGTTTATCTTTCACATACTGTATAATATTTATAGACTTTATAACTAACGTGCACAATGCTGGGAATTTTCTGCCCATTTAAGGCACCAAATGTGCGGATCCTTATCAGCAGTTGTTCTTCATGTGCGCCATTTGCGACTGGAAGAGGAAATGAAAAGCAGCAACAACCATCGACGATAAAACAGAGATATGAGCATTCAGACGCTCAAAATATTATAACTATAAAAACGTATATCGTCAAATCCGTTTATTCATGCTGAAGGACAAGTGTACAGTGGAAGACAGAATGCGCCGAGAATTGCGCTATCACTAAAGAGAGACCGTGCCGACATCTTATGAGGCTGCAGAAGTGTCTGTGCGCAAGGTCGTCACCTTACCCAACTATGCAGCCTTATACTACGGTACACTGACTTCTGTCTGTCTTGCAAACCGGAACGACAACCTCGTGGCGTTTCGCCGGTCACGGAGTCAGGATAGTTTCTCTGTGTTTCCTTGCCCGCGTGTATTTTACAAATTTGCCTCGCTTTCATCATGCCGCTTCAGACTGAGTACCGGAGATCGTCGATTTACGAATAACGATTGTCGGTATATCAGGTTCTTTCTTCCGCTACATTTTTCACACTACGAGAAACACTTTTCGTAGAAAGCGCGGTGTATCGTTGATCTGGAAAATGAATTCCGACAGAAAGCGCTATTCCTGTGATGAAAATCCGACGGTTTTTAAAGCTGTAATGTGGATATAGGAGTACAACTACCGAGAAATGAGACGCTTCCTGATGGTAGGCGGGTGGCAACAGGTACAGGGGCACTTCCTCGAAAGCTGAGGGAGCGTGGGTCTCACATTGCGAAAAATATTACGCTACGGAAAGTCCATCTGTTTAGTCTGCCATTACACTATCCTTTCACTCCTGTCTCACGCTGATGCTTTCATGGAAAGTCGTCACAGTTGTATATTTATCGCTATAGAACTGTCTCCTTATTAGAACACGGAAAGAAGTGCATCAACATCAAGAAATGACAATAACTTCCGATAACGAAAGACCTTCTCTGATGCCTCCAACACTAAACCATTGCATAAAATGATTTTCAGTAAGCAACACACGAATTTAAACACGTGAAATTTGTTCCACAGTTTATAGAATGGGCCGATACAAACAGACAAAAAAAAACTATTCTGAGTGCGAAAATGTTTCATTCCATTGGTTGGAACAAGCTACAAGAAAATTTACAAATCGCTTGTGAATATATAGAAATACACAGTTATTGACACTGAAATGAAGAAAGGTTGGACTTTAAAAAAAAAAAAAAAATACTGACTAAATCGAGGAGAGGTTTGATAAAGGCTCTGAAAATGTTAACGATTATTCTACAGCTAGAACGCTGTGTATATGAACTGACATTAGAGCAATATGATGAGCTATATATTACTTCATTACATTATGGAAAACAGTATTATGTAGTGTAAATTACTGTGCGCACACTTTAACCTAAGGAAACTTATTCTAAAAACACTGCATCCTTAGACACAGACGGAATACCATGTTCCTTTAACGTACTTTGACTACAGGTTCTACATGAAGTATATATATGTTATTTAAATGAGCATCATACTGTCATTTTGTGATTTTTACTTGATGAAATTTTATAGTGCGTACCACTTTAATATGATATGTTACATAATATGTTGATTCAAAGCATTTGTTACAATATTCTGAGACGAAAAGATAAAGTACAGTATTTAGCTGAAATTGGTTTCCCAGTGCGAGAGCGTGCATATGTGTGTGTGTGTGCGTGTGTGTGTGTGTGTGTGTGTGTGTGTGTGTGTGTGTGTAAGTTGGCTAAAATGTTATAATCGGAATTAATTTGTCATGGATACCACAAGGCAGAGCAATCACCGCGAACTTAGCATCAACCTGCACTAAATGCTCCTAATGTCGCCGTAAAACCTTAATGTGGTGATGAACCTACAGTGGCTCCAAAACTTATTAATGGTACAATAAATCGTATCAGATTCAAAAAGCGACTGGTTGCATACTATATCTACGTAAACCACAAAGAAACATTTCCTCCAAAATCTGTAAGTTTCGTGTCAGTTTGTATGAAACTGCAACAGAGTTACCGAACGAGGTGGCCCACTGGTTAGGATACTTGAGTGTAACTCAAATCTCCGTAGCTCCTTTCTGATTAAGATTTTCCGCTGTTTCTCCGCCCACAGCATGCAACTGCCCAGATGATTCCTTGCCTTTTTGAGCTAGTGCTTCGTTTATAAGGACCTCTTGGCCAACAAAAGGTTAAGTTCTTAGATGCTTCTTTGAGATTTTCCGTCAATCCAGGGAATGTCTGTTGGCTCTCCTGTTCTTACGTTAGATTTGGTTGGAATTCTTTCGATAAGTTCCATCTGCTTTTCCTTAAGTTCCAATGTGTTTTATTAATGCTTCTATTCTCGGTTTCTCAGAAATGTCATCATGCTGAGTGTCCCTTCAGTTGACTAACTTTTCACATATCTCAGAAATAGCATTTGAGCTATTTGTATTAAGGCATTCTTCCATACATTAACCGTTGGCACTCTTAGTCTTTAGCAGACGTGTTCTTCACAGTTGCTGTTTACTTTTATTGTAAATAGGCTTAGTGGGCGACAGAGACGTGAGAAAAATGGGATTCCGTTTACACAATCTTGGCTAAAAGTGTTACCAAATAATGTCCGTGAAAAGAGAGCCTTCTTCAGTACTACGCCAAGAAATACTTTTTTAATGAATCATGTTCCTATGAGTGGCCTTCAATCTTTTGTTAGTGATGTCACCCTCTGTATTTTCTCTATTGTTTACTCATTTGTTGTGGTTACAATTTCGCCAATATGGAAGTCGGCAAAAAAGATGGGTTGACTGAGAATGTCCAGGAAGTGTGAATCCCTGTTGTCGGACAAAGTACCGGGTGATCAAAAAGTCAGTATAAATTTGAAAACTGAATAAATCACGGAATAATATAGATAGAGAAGTACAAATTGACACACATGCTTGGAATGACATGGGGTTTTATTAGAACCAAAAAAATAGAAAAGTTCAAAAAATGTCCCACAGATGGCGCTTCATATGATCAGAATAGCAATAATTAGCGTAACGAAGTAAGACAAAGCAAAGATGATGTTCTTTACAGGAAATGCTCAATATGTCCACCATCATTCCTCCACAATTGCTGTAGTCGAGGAATAATGTTGTGAACAGCACTGTAAAGCATGTCCAGAGCTATGGTGAGGCATTGGCGTCGGATGTTGTCTTTCAGCATCCCTAGAGGTGTCGGTCGATCACGATACACTTGCGACTTCAGGTAACCCCAAACTCAATAGTCGCACGGACTGAGGTCTGGGGACCTGGGAGGCCAAGCATGACGAAAGTGGCGGCTGAGCACATGATCATCACCAAACGACGCGCGCAAGAGATCTTTCACGCGTCTAGCAATATGGGGTGGAGCATCACCCTGCATAAACATCGTACGTTCCAGCAGGTGGGGATGTGGATGATGCGATTCTGTAACATGTCGGCGTACCTCTCACCCGTCACGGTAGCAGTTTTGCTGTCCAGTGCCATCTGTCGGACATTTTGTGAATTTGGTTTTTTTTTTTTTGTTCTAATAAAACCCCATGTGTCAATTTGTACCTCTCTATCTACATTATTCCGTGGTTTATTAAGTTTTCAAATTTACACTGACTTTTTGATCACCCGGTACATGCGACAGACTGCATATTATCGTCGCTTTCATCTTCATCGCTAGATTCATTAGGACTTACAGCACTACATAGAGATTCCTCTTGTTCAGTCACGTCAGTAAACTCAACTTTATCCTATGTTTCCGCCGAAAGCTAAGAGAGGCTCCTCTAGCGATGCAGTTCCTGTGACTACTCCCACTGTCGACGACCTTTCAATCTGAATTTGTATACTTCTCAGTTTTGCTGGAAACATACTGAAAATGAAATCTGCTGAATAGTGCACACTTTTCCGTTCAGTGCTTAAGGAAATATTATCCAAGAGTATAGAATTTCTGTCGAGTGTTCACTAAACGGATGTTACAGTTTCTTCTGCATGAGTCAACATTGTCAACAACAAATCCTATGATTGAATAAACGTACAGTGACGGTATGGTTTGAGTTCTGACACACCTATTCGAAGTTTGCCAACTGACATCGTAGATTAGTCTGGATGCCCGTTTCTGTGCTATGAATATTCTTGGTAAATGCACAGAGTTCCCCGAAATATAACACTGTACCAAATAATAGAGTGAATGTAAGTTGAGTAAACAAGTCTTTGTGTTTCTGTATCAGAGACAGTGAAGGTCATTCTTATAGTCAACATAGCAGCATTCAGTTTCAGCACAAAGTATAGAGCGTTATACTTCCAAGAAAAGCTTCCTAAGAATTTAAAATGATCAGCTTCATTGACTGATCATCTTCTGACAATACTGAGCGTTTACAAAAGTTCCGTCTAACAGACGGTATGTGTTGCGTTTTGTTACAGTCAGGCGTTAATCTGTTCTCTGAAAGCCACGTGCTGATGTTACTGAGTATCCTACAACATACTTCGAACATCATTTATATTATGTTCCACGTTTTTCACAATAACTCTTCCGTCATTTGCAAAGAGAAATATTTTTGATTCATGTGTCATGTTTAGTGGTAGGTCATTGATATATATGAAGAAAAGCAAAGCGCCAGAATACAACCCTATGATCCTCACAACTTCACATGGCGCCTGTCAGGTTCAAACCTCTTCCCTGTTTGTTGACACTGAAAGGAAACATACTGTTTCCTACTTACCACATGTCAAGTGAAGCGTTTTGAGCTTTTTTCCTGATCCCCTAAGGTTTCATCTAATGCAACGGTATTGTATGGTGCACGCAAATGCTTTTGTTAAATCAAAGAAAATAATTACTGCTTACAAATGAAAAAATAGCGTTTTCTGTGCTTGCTCCCTTTCTGCAGCGAACCTCACCTAACAAACACATTGCAAGATGACTGAATACAGTACTAATGTATGGTGCAACGATTTTCCTAATTCTACTAGAAATTTTACCATACCTGTTGGAGTCTTTACTCTGTAATAATAAAACAACTCATTTAGTTTCATCTTTACACCTTTCCCATAGATTATATGTTGTAGTTGTCTTTATACACTTGCTTTGAAGAGTTCCACATATTTTCCTGTACCAACAAAATTAACTGTTCGATGAAGTCCCCGTCCAATTCCCCTCAAATCTGACATAAATCCGCAGCTGTTCCTGCGTTACCACATCAGCAGCGTTTCTTATTGGATGTGTGTTTGGGGGTACTAATTTTTCGTCTCATTGAATCACAAATTCTTCCAAGAGAACTTGGTGGTGGAGGATAATTTCGGTTTCTACTCTGGAACCTTTCGGTATGCTTCAGAATGTTCCCAGTGCGAAACTTTGACGAATGTAGTACATGCATGATGGGGCACTGGCATATTTGGCTGTTAATTTAACGCGACATCTATGGCGCTAATATGATACAAGATGGATAGGTGATGTAGGGCATATACCTGCTCCTTGAAGACCAACTGGCCTCAATGCTCTGTCTTACGTCACCTCATTGATGCTGTTGAAGAACTGGAGCAGCGTATCATCAGTATTTACGAGATGATCCGAAGGTGTTTCAAACATTTCATGACTATATGCAAAGGCGAGTGCAGTAGTGTATCTGCACACGGGAACGACAGATGGAACATCAGCGAAGGTATATGCGCTACACCATCTATCTATCTTGGATCATGGTCATGGTAGCGCGTTAGATGTCGCATTAAATTAACAATTATCTGAGACAATGCTCCACCGTATGTAATATCGTAACATGTAACGTGCTGAAGCAGTCTTGTATTTCTTGTTAAGTTAGGCGATGGGTGAAATTTGAGTACAGTTAGCAGGGAACTCAGTCGAAAAGTTTACGTTTCAAATAAATTTGTATCATGATCTTCTTCTTCGTCTTCGTCTTTCCTTTAAGGGTTGGGCCTTTGAGCCGTTCCGGGCGCCTTCCATATTTTGCTCGGTCGATCGACGTCTCTTCTAGCCAGTGGTACGTAGGGTCTTGCCAGTCTCAATAGTCTATTTTCCTCCAAAGCATCCACATGATTTTCCAGTTTTTTCCTGCAGTCGGTTATTTTGCCAATCAAGACAAATACGTTTAGTTCCTGACGAATATATTCACTCCTTATTGTGTCCTATCCTGTAAACCCCTATACTGATCTTAAAAATCCGGTTTCTCCTGCTTGTATTTGTTATTGTTGTTCTTTTTTTACAGCTTAGATTAAGTAGTGCTTCTCTGAAATATATTAAAATATGGACTGCCTTTCTTCTATAAAACTTCACTGAAGTTTCTTAACGAACTTTAATGTCCTTCTTATTGTTTCTCATATTAGTCCGTACTTACTCGGTTTTTCCTTATCTCCAATTCTTCTATCGTATATCACAGCCTAGACACTTGAAACGACTGTTATTTTTCTGTCAGCGACAATCGTAGTTCTTATATAATGCCGCGCGTGGTAACCGTGTGGTCTGGGGCGCCTTGTCAGAGATCGCGCGGCTCGCTCCGTCGGAGGTTCGAGTCCTCGCTGGGGCATGGGCGCGTGTTTGGTCCTTAGCGTTAGTTAGTTTAAGTTAGATTAAATAGTGTGTAAGCTTAGGGACCGATGATCTCAGCAGTTTGGTTCCATAAGACCTTACCACAACTTTCTTTCTTATAGGATGTTTTTCACAAAACGCCATTACTTTGGTCTTGCCTGTGGAATTCATCAAATTATGTTTATTGGCAATTTGGGCAAGTCTATGTACCAGGAGCTGCAGTTAAACTTCTGTTTTGACAAAGATTACTTGGTCGTCCTCAAATAAAAGAGCGCTTAGATTTCACTCATGTGCTGTTTTAAACCTTAATGCCCATCCATCCATTCTCGTAGGATGTTGTCAATATAAACATTAAACAATATGTGTGACAGACAACGACCCTGACGTAGGCCCTTGCTGACATTTATTGGTTTACTCAGTCCTTCGTTGGTTTCTATCACTATGTTTGCACCATTATACAGACTTTTAAGAACAAAAAATAACTACCTGGGCACCCCGTCTTATTCAGAATATCTCACAAAGCCCCTCCTTCTAACATGGTCGACTGTATCACGTGGCTCGTAACTGTGGTATCGGCTGCCCTCCGGTCGACCGCACGTTCAATTCGCTCGCCGCCAATTACGCCGCCGCGCCCCGCACAGGCTGCACCGTGGCACGGAAGCGTTGTCACACACGATAACGCCGTTGCCAGTGAGATGCAAGCATTCCCTGTCCGGAGCTCCAGCAACGGTTGTACTTAAGTTAGAACTTTCATACTCTGACCACACTTTCTGTGTTTGCCAGATGAATAACATTTAAAGACTTTCATAGTGGCCAGGGCTGGGTATCTTCTGAATGGACATTCTATTGAAGAGTGCAGATTTATAAACCTATTTCAACTGTATACATTTCTACATTCAAATCTACCGCTAGCAATTGATGCTGCAACTTCAGCAACAAAGTTATATATCATTTTACCATTTGATATTAGTTTTGTTGTTGTGCTCTTCAGTCCTGGGACTGGTTTGATGCAGCTCTCCATGCTACTCTACATGTGCAAGCTGCTTCATCTCCCAGTACGTACTGCAGCCTACATCCTTCTGAATCTACTTAGTGTACTCACCTCTTGGTCTCCCTCTACGATTTTTACCCTCCATGCTGCCCTCCAATACTAAATTGGTGATCCCTTGAAGCCTCAGAACATGTCCTACCAACCGATCCCTTCTTCTAGTCAAGTTGTGCCACAAACTCCTCTTCTCTCCAATTCTATGCAATACCTCCTCATTAGTTATGTGATCTACCCATCTAAACTTCAGCATTCCTCTGTAGCACCACATTTCGAAAGCTTCTATTCTCTTCTTATCCAAATTATTTATCGTCCATGTTTCACTTCCATACATGACTACACTCCATAAAAATACTTTCAGGCACGACTTCCTGACACTTAAATCTATACTCGATGTCAACAAATTTCTCTTCTTCAGAAACGCTTTCCTTGCCATTGCCAGTTGATATTAGATGTAGAATAAATTAATATCTGAATTCTCTGTTCATGAACAACATCTGTTCCTCGCTCCTGTATCCACCAGAGAACCACACAGCGTGTAAAGGAAGTCATAACAGTAACCACACATTTATAATTATCTCGCAAACGGCTCGTTTGAGTAGCAAAGTTTATTCGAACGTTTTCGCGTCAAATATCGCATAATTTCACGCTTGACCTTTTTCGCTACTGCTTATGATACAATCTGTATATTTCATAAAATAGGACAGAATATTGTATAACAGGGCCACATCCGCTTCAACTCTGGTCGTTCAGTGTGTAGGAGTGGTATGGAGGATTGGAATCCTTCATGTATAAAAAAAAAATCTTCCGTAGTCCTATAAGTCGTTGAAGCTAGACACAAGCTATCCGATGAAAGCCTACGGAGTAGGTTTCGGAAACCAACTTTAAGAGGCGAATCTAGGAATAACTACAAACCCCTACATATCGTTGCCATAAGGATCGCCAAGAGACGATTACACTAATTACAGGGCGCACAGGAGCGCCAAGTAGTCATTCCTTCCGCGCACTGTTCGTGAATGGAACGTGAAGAATCCCTGATAAATGGTGTGATGGAAAACACGTCATGCCATGCGTTTGACAGTTGTTTTCAGAATATGAGTGTGGACGTAGAAGTAGCCTCGGAATTTGCGCAGCCACCTCTGACTTTCGCTCTTGATCATACACTTTGGTTGGATGTCTATGTAACTGTGTACACGGGTAGTAAATAATTAAGAGTTGCAATTTCTTGTGTAGAACGGCCACAAGACTGAGTAATTTTGTTGTTTTTTAGAATTATTGCCAGGCCGAGGACGACATTTAAGGGCCGTAAACAACGTCATATGTTGAGTAACCACTGTAACGAACACGGAGTTGCAGAGCACTCGTCTGAGACAGCCTTACAGCCTTATCGGCACATCACAAAGATTGAAAGGGGCTTCATTGTGAGCCTCCATTTGGCCAACTGGTCGAATCGTGCAACATCCAGATTTGTACGGCATGCGAGTGTGACAGAGGCCTGATGTTGGACGGCAAGGGAATATGAAAGCAGGCGTCCTCGCTGTCATGATTCCAGGCGACAAAGTCTGACCCGCATTAGGGACGATCGCCGCATTGTGCACTAAGCTCTTCGTGACGGCTTCACATCTATGCCTGCCAGCCACTGGTCGCAGACTAGCAACAGTGGGATTAGGGAATTGATGTCCCACGCGCAGGATGCTGTCGACACCACAACACAAACGGCTCCCTTCGGGGGTCTGCCGTTACCGGGAACCTGGGAGCAGTGCTGGATAGCTCGCATTGTGTTCAGAGATGAATCATGGTTCTGCACAACCCAGGATGACCCCGTCGACGAATATGGCGGCGACATGGTAAGAGGTCCCATTCTTCCCGTGCTTCGGACAGGCACAGTGGTGTTACACCTGACATGTTACGGTAATCCTGCGTACTCAAGTGTTACCTCTCATGCGACAGTACTGTGGTGCCACTTTTCAGCAGGATAATGCTCTTCCTCGCATGTCACGTGTCTCTAAGAACTATCTACGTGGTGCTGAGGTACTCCCATGGCCAGTTAGTTCCCCAGATATGTCCCTGATGGAACGTGTGTGGAACCAGATCGGATATCAACTCTGTCCCAGTGATACTATCCATGATATCAACGGCCAGTTACAATAGGTGTGGCCCAGCTGCCTCAGGAGTGGATACAACGGCTTTATGACCCTTCAAAACCGAATCAGTGCTGGCATCCAGGCCAGAAGTTATTTATAAATATGACTCGATTTTTAATAACAGCAATAACATCACACGCCCACTCAATATGTGAAGTTACATTTCGTTTCCTCGTCCCATATTCAGTGCTTCACCATTTTTTGTCAGGCAGTGTAACTTTGAATTTTAATAGTGCTAGCTCCACGGCTTCTAGCAGCCCATCGCCACAGCACCGTTCGTTCTGGGCTCGCTAGCCCCGTGCAAGGTCTCATGCGAACAACGACTACCAAGTGAAAAGTTTCAGCTCGGCCCCACCAGGCTGCGTTCCGAAGCCTTACCTCTACCAAAACAGAACGTAGTTGCCCATCTACAGGCCGCCGTTCTAGTGACTGGTGTGCGAATCGCGTAATACTTCGCGACTGGCCAGCGGTTCCAGAACTTTGCTGCCAGGAGGCCAGCCAAACCTAACCTGCTGGGCCTCTTGAAGGATGCCTGCGTGGTCGCCACCTGCGTTCCCATCTTGTCACGGACACCCAGCTGGTGAGCACACTTGGGTTGTGATGAAGTTGGGAACCAAATTTTTCATATTTTTTTTGCGCCATATGGTCAAGCCTCATATCTGTGGCAAGTTGTGATTGACTTGTTCACTTGCCACAGCTCGAGACAACCGTCTACTAGGCCATTAAGCGGCAGTGTTCCCATCACCCCTTTTACAAACGAAGATGTTTTACATCTCAGCATCAGGGAGATTTTTCACCTCGGGAGTTTCGCTTGTGAAGGAAGAACTGGTAGTGGCAGTATACAGCTCTTGATCATCATAGCGTTCAGAGGCCCTGGGTAAGTTCTCAGATTTTACTCCAAGAGACACTGTTCATAACCGTTGGGGATTCAACAACTCGCTGCGTCATTTATGCTTTCGAAAAGGAGAGGGTGTGTGCAGGCTCCAAGTTTTCCTCTTTCCCTTCTCCTGACACCTTCTACAACAACGTAAAAAGAACGCTTCGCTTTACATGCAGTCGTAGTCAACCTGGTCCTGTTTTAAAAAGCAAGGGCGGTGTCTCATGTCCAGAACGAATCCACACCGAATTAAATGTTGTTGGTACATCGAACAGTTTGGTTTTTATGGTTTCCCACATCCATTCAAAGACATAGGATATTGAGTTCCACCTTTTCGTCAAAAATGAGCAGGTAAACCATGTATAGACGCAGAACAGAGCTTACGCTTTATACAGGTAAATGGTGTACGCGACAACGCTCTCTTTACGTTTAGAGCAACAGAAAAATATGGCTGATCTCTGATGACCAAAAATTTATGACGTACGAAGCATGGAATCTCAGGATGACACCACGAGAATACAACAAAAATCAACAGTCAGTCGCTCTGAGGAGATACAGTGGCAAGCGCTCTAGTGGCGACGATATATATCCAACACACTACTTGTTTATTCATTATTAACTGACATATGTTCCATCCTGTTAGTCCATTTCCGCATTCTCCCTCTGGCCTTCTCCTCATTCTCACTCTGTCTGTCCACCTCCTCCTCCCCCCACTCTCCATCTCACCCTCTTACCCCTTTTCTGTTTATTTCGTTCTCCCCGTCCCCCTCCCCCTATACACCTCCTTCTCCCCCTACTTGAGTCCAGCTCCTTGGATACCGACTGCGAAATACGTCGCGAATAGAGAGTGTAGGGAAGAAGTATTAAATTTGAACGCCATGCACAAATCGGCATTTTTTTAAGCATGGAAGTGTTTATGACGTCATATCTTCTGAATTATGCGTGGTACCAAGATATAATATTGTAGGTGCATTTAGCGACACATTGAGATACTATTTGCGAAATGTACTGCGAATAGGTTTGTAGCAAAGAAGGAATAAATTTAAACGTCACGCAGGATGCGGGATTTTTGACCCATCTCATTGTTTATGACGTCATCTCTCTTCAACTTACCCATTCAGTGATTGTTGCCCGAGAGTAAGGGATATGTGTTCAAAGTTTGGTTGTAATCGGTCCAGTAGTTTAGGAATAGCTGTGGAACATACACATATAAATTTATCCACGTTTACAATATGCATGGATTTAAGCTTCGTGGAAAGTATTCGACGTCCTTGGTTACTTGCCGCAGGTATGTGGCACCAGATGTCTACGCCCAGATCACGTAATTCCAGCATTTTGTGGATGCGGAGCCGACACCTGGTAGTGTCCCCAAATATTCCATTGAGTTCAGATCAGCTGAAACTGGTGCCCAGGACATCATCAAGAGTTCACTAATATGCTTCTCAAATCACTACAACACGATTCTGGCCTCTTGACAGGGACAGTTATTCTGCTGATATAGGCCGAGCATGAAGGAATGCAGGTAGTCCCCAATAAGGTTCACGTAGTTCACAGCTCTCATGGTGGTTTGGATTCGACGTCCCGTGGAAACCCAAGTAAATGTCACACATAGCGCAACACTTCACCCGCCACTCTGCATCCTTGGTATGGCTTAAGTTTCGAGTACCCTTTCACTAGATGATGACGTATCCAGACACGATCATCGATCTAGTGTAAAAATAAACTAGGTTCACACGTTCAGGCGACACGTTTCCATCGATGTAAATCTTGTGACGCCTGCCTACTGCAGTAACAACTGATGATGTTGAATCAAGGCGCCGGCCGGGGTGGCCGAGCGGTTCTAGGCGCTTCAGTGTGGAAACGCGCGACCGCTCCGGTCGCAGATTCGAATCCTGCCTCCGGCATGGATGTGTGTGATGTCCTTAGGTTAGTTAGGCTTAAGTAGTTCTAAGTTCTAGGGGACTGATGACCTCAGAAGTTAAGTCCCATAGTGCTCAGAGCCATTTGAACCATTTTTTGGTGGGAGCAGCAAAATAAACAAACGAAACTGAAAGGAGATTCAGGAGAAATTAAGAATTGAGGAATATATACCAGTCACGAAACAGAGCACAAGTCCAATAGAGGAAAAGTTGTCGTATGTTTGTGAGGCAGCTTCAAATAAATCGGTTAGTGGCTCGCAATGCCAGTTGTGTAAAAGTTAATAACACCCATTCGTCAACCTCGAATATTACGATATATCTGTAAATTTTACCAGCAGTTTCGTCACACCATATATATGTCGAAAGAGGACAAAGACCTGGTGGCTGACAAGTCTGTGGAATTGTGTACCATAAGGCCTTGAGGCAGTCTAGCAGTATAGAGGCTTTCTATGTTTAGGGCAAACGTTGATTGAAGTAGAAACAAATATGGCTCACATTGTGTTAAAAACCACATTCTGGTACGATGCCATGCAGTGCGAAGAAAGCTTAGTACAGAAGAGAAAAACTTCTTCTTTCAGACATGTTTATTTTAGATTAACGTAATAAGAAAATAAACTTTGTGTGGGCTAAAATACATTTGAGTAATTTAGAATGAAGTATGTGGGCCACTTGGAATGAATTCAGCGAAACCGCAATACACGTTCTGGAAAAAATAACTAAAACTGGTTTAATTGGTGTCATGTTTGGCTGGAACACGCTAAAGTTCCGGAAACTAGACACCAAACCTCACTTTAGTTGGCGTTGCAGTATAATAAGACATCTCAGGTTCTTAGGTGCAAAGGATCTCGGTTTTAAGAAGTCGTTCTCATTGCTGCAGAAAGAATGTATTTGAGGTAACCTGACAACGGTTCGAATTGACAATAGGTAGTACAATTCGAAAAAGGATGAAGTTGCATAAAAACCGTTCATATCGGAATAAACTGGGAGTATGTGATAACAAACGAAACCCGAAACTAGTTGGATGCAGCCTGTTGGAAGCGGTGAGGGTACTAACCGGCAAATGCATCAACTCTGGAAGAGCACCCCAAAAATGGAAAAATACTGAAGTGGTACTACTCTTCAAAACGGCTTATAAATTCAACTAGGAGGATTATCGCCCGGTTAGTTTATCACATCTTCACAAACTACTGACTAAAATAATAACAAAATGCGTCAAGCTAATGGATTTATTTCAACCTGTTGAGCAAAAAGGATTTCTGAAAGGCTTTTCTATCCACCTTCTTCTCGATAAAACAACTGGCTATAATATCAGGATTCGTCTTGCCTTTATAGATTATCGGAAAACTTTCGACTCAGTGCAGATTTTGGAAATGATTAAAACCCTTGAAAATGCCACGATAAATTCAAGATATACAAAGTTCCTGAGCTGCATCTACGAACAGGCAACAATGAACAATGACAGAGTGGATGAAGACTTCATCACCAATAAGATCCCAGTCGGCAAAGAAGTTCGCCAAGGCGACACCATCTCCCTGAAACTGTTCACCCTTGCATTAGAAGAGGTATTCAAATCACTGGACTTGACTCTTTCTTTTTGAGTCATCACTCTTGTGGTTAGTTTTATGCGCCCCTTCATCTCAGAGTAGCACTTGCAACTTACGTTCTCAGTTGTTTGCTGCTGAAGTCCAATCTCTGTCTTCCTCTATAGTTTCTGCTCTCTACAGCTCCTTCTAATCCCATGGAAGTCATTCCCTGATGACTTAACAGACGTCCTATCATTCTGTCCCTTCTCCTTGTCATTTTTTTCCACATATTACTTTCCTCTCCGCTTCTGCGCAGAACCTCTTCATCCTTACTTTATCAATCCACCTAATCTTCAACATTCGTCTGTAGCACCAGATCTCAAATCCTTCGATTCCATTCTGTTCCGATTTTCCCACAGTTCATGCTTCACTGCCGTACAATGCTTCCTCAACTTAAGGCCAATGTTTGATACTAGTAGACTTCCCTTGGCCAGGAATTCCCTTTTTGCCAGCACTAGTCCGTCACTGGTTATTTTGCTGTCTAGGTAGCAGAATTCCTTAACTTCATCTAGTTCGTGATCATCAATCCTGATGTTAAGTTTCTTGCTGTTCTCATTTCTGCTACTTCTCATTACTTTTGTCCTTCTTCAGTTCACTCTCAGACCATATTCTGCACTTATTAGACAGTTCATTTCATTCAGCAGATCATGTGATTCTTCTTCACTTTCACTCAGGATAGCAATTTCATCAGCGAATAGTATCATTGTGTCGTTTCACCTTTAATTTTAATTCCACTCCTGAACCTTTGTTTTATTTCCATCATTGCTTCTTCGATGCACAGACTGCACAGTAAGGGCAAAAGACTACATCCCTGTCTGCGAGCCGGCCGCGGTGGTCTAGCGGTTCTAGGCGCTCAGTCCGGAACCGCGCGACTGCTACGATCGCAGGTTCGAATCCTGCCTCGGGCATGGATGTGTGTGACGTCCTTAGGTTGGTTAGGTTTAAGTAGTTCTAAGTTCTAGGGGACTGATGACCACAGATGTTAAGTCCCATAGTGCTCAGAGCCATTTGAACCATTTGAACCTGTCTGCGAGCACTCCGTTTTTGGTCGTCCACTGTTGTTATTTCCTCTTGGCTCTTGTGCATATTGTGTATTAGCCGTCTGTCCATATAGCTTAGCCCTACTTTTCTCAGAATTTCGAACATCTCACACCGGTTTTACTATGGTTCAAATGGCTCTGAGCACTATGGGACTCAACATCTTAGGTCATAAGTCCCCTAGAACTTAGAACTACTTAAACCTAACTAACCTAAGGACATCACACACACCCATGCCCAAGGCAGGATTCGAACCTGCGACCGTAGCAGTCCCGCGGTTCCGGACTGCAGCGCCAGAACCGCACGGCCACCGCGGCCGGCGTTTTACTATGTCGAACACTTTTTCCGCATTCGCAAATCTTATGAACGTGTCTTGATTTATCTTTAGTCTTACTTCCGTTACTAACTGCAGCGTCAGAATTGCCTCTCTGGTGCCTTTATCTTTTCTAAAGCCAAACTGATCGTCATCTAACAAATCGTCAATTTTCTTTTCCATTCTTCTGCATACTGTGCTTGCCAGCAACTTCGATGCATGAGCTTTTAAGCTGATTGTGCGATAATTGTCAGACTTGTCACCTCTTCCAGTCTTCCAAGCAGTGTGGATGATATTTTTCCGAAAGTCAGATGGTATTGTCAGACTCATACATTCTACACACCAACGTGAATAGTCGTCTTGTTGCCACTTACCCCAATGATTTTAGAAATTCTGCTGGAATGTTATCTATTCCTTCTGCCATTCCTTCTGCCTTATTTGATCGTAAGTCCTCCAAAGCTCTCTTAAATTCTGATTCTAACACTGGATCCCCTATTTCTTCTAAATCGACTCCTGTTTCTTCTTCTATCACGTCAGACAAATCTTCCCCTTTATGGAGGCCACAGTGTACTCTTTCCACCTATCCGCTCTCTCCGCTGCGTTTAACAATGGAATACCTGTTGCACTCTTAACGTTACCACCCCTGCTTGTAATTTCACAGAAAATTATTTTGACTTTCCTATATGTTGAGTCAGTACTTCAGTCAATCATTTCTTTTTCGTTTTATTCACATTTTTCATGCAGCCATTTCGTTTTAGCTTCCCTGCATTTACTATTTATTTCATTCCTCAGTGACTTGTACTTCTGTATTCCTGAATTTTCCTCAACATTTTTGTACTTCATTCTTTTATCGATCAACTGAAGTATTTCTTTTGTTACCCATGCTTTCTTCCGAATTACCTTCTTTGTACCTATGTTTTTCTTTCCTCTTCTGTGATTGCCCTTTTTTAGAGATATCCGTTTCTCTTCAGCTGTTCTGCTTCTGAGCGATTCCTTATTGCTGTATCTATAGACTTAGAGAAATTCAGGTCTATATCTGCTCCTAGATATGCCTTACAATTCAGAATCTCTGTCTGACCATGACGTAATCTAACTGAAATCTTCTCGTATGATACGGCCTTTCCCAAGTATACCTCCTCTTCTTGTGCATCTTGAACAGAGCATTCGCTATTACTAGCTGAAATTTATTGCAGAACTCAATTAGTCTTTCTCCTCTCTTATTCCTTGTCCCAAGCCCATATTCTCCTGTAACCCTCTCTTCTGCTCGTTCCCCTACCACTGCATTCCAGTCCTCCATGACTATTAGATTTTCATCTCTCTTCACGTACTATGTCACTCTTTCAATATCCTCATATACTTTCTCTGCCTCTTCATCTTCAGCCTGCGACGTCGGCATGTATACCTGAACTATCGTTGTCGGTTTTGGTTTGATGTCGATTCTGATAACAACAGAACTATCACTAAACTGTTCACAGTAACACATTCTCTGCCCTAACTTCCTATTTATAACGAATCCTACTCTCACTATATCATTTTCTGCTGCTGTTGATACTACCCTATACTCATCTGACCAGAAATCCTTGTATTCTTTCCATTTCACTTCACTGACCCCTAATACATCTGTATTGAGCCTTTGCATTTTCTTTTTCAGATTTTCTAGATACCCTACCACATTCAAGCTCCTGACAGTCCACCTCCCGACTCGTGGAGCGTTATCCTTTTGTTGTTTATTTAATCTGTTTCTCAAGGTCACCTCCCCCTTGGTACTCCCCTCCCTGATATCCGAATGGGGGACTATTCCCGAATCTTTTACCAACGGGGAGTCATCATGACTTTTTCAATTAGAGGCCAAATGTCCCATGGATACACGTAACGTTTCTTTAATGCAGTGGTTTCCATTGCCTTCTAAGTTCTAATGTCGTTCATCATTGCTGATTCTTCCGTCTTTAGGGGCAGTTTCCCGCCCCAAGGATACGAGAGTGCCCTGAACCTCCGGCCATTCCTTCGTCCTCTTTGACAAGGCCGTTGGCAGAATGAGGCTGACTTCTTATGCCACCAATGCCGATTATTAACCAAAATTTAAACGATGGCGGGTTTCGAAGCTGGAAACGATGACGTTTTGATTAGCAACCAGAGCCGCTACCCCAGTCTGTTGGACTGCAATAACAAAGAAATAAAAGTCAGCAGTTCACATCTGAACAATCTGCGCTTTACCGACAACCTTATGCTCACAAGTAAAGATCTAGAAGAACTGAAGAATATGGTCCCAGAACTACAACTGGCCTCTGCAAAGATTAGCTTGGAAATGAACATCAATAAAATAAAAATACGAAGCTCAGACAACCAACCACTTACAATCGGAAACCAGTCTATAGAAGCTGTTGATGAATACATCAGCACTGGCCACGAAATTAAATCAGGGAAAACGATCAAAACGCAAAGTTACTCGCAGAGTAGGACTGGGCTAGTCAGCGTTCCAGAAACAAAAATTTATCCTATCGGCAAGGATGTCCCAAACAACGTGACGTCTAAGATATATAATATGTGCATGCTACCATTTACAGTCTAAAGCTTGGAAAATCTGACTCTGACTAAGGCAAGTACTCATCATCTAAAGCGCACACAACGAGCCATGAAGCGACGTATTCTAGGAGTCATCCTGAGGCATAGGATTCGATCAGAGGATATTAGAAGGAGAATAAAGGTAACAGAAGTGCTTAAGAGAATTGCAAGCCTGAAGTGGCAATCGGTCGGATAGGTAGTTCAACAGGATCACAGCAATGGGTCCCTAGAATCGTGCATTTGAGACTGGCTCCACAAGACAGTCATTGGAAGACCACGAAGGAGATGGCTCGATGACGTGAAGCTGGCGGCTGGAACACGATGGTACCTGGTGGTCAAAATAGAAGAGAATGGAAACATGTGGAAGAAACCTATATCCAACAGTCCATTGAAACATCGTGAAGATGAAGAAGAAGTTTGGGGAAAGTACCCAGATGCTTTGCCTTTCGTAGACAATAGCTCTAACGACTCAGTTTTCCAGGCACAGTTCAATACCCACCGCCAAAGATTTAGTTCCGCCAGCATTTTTCTGTGCTTTCTAACTCTGCCTCTCTCCTACCTTTAGCGGAAGCAAAACTGGGAGTCCAGGTCGAAATCGTGCCCTGAATAATTCAGTCGGTAGAGCTACAGCCCGCCAAAGGCAATGGTTCAAGGTTCGAGTCCCTGTGTAGCGCACAATTTTTACCTGACAGGAAGTTTCAAAGCAGCGCATAGACCGCTGCACAGAGACAGTTCGTCCTGAATACTGTGCCAGAATGATTTTTTTAACCGCTCTTTTCTGATTTGTTTGTCAGCTAATTATTTTGACCAATGCTGCTACAGTTCTTGGTGTAACATGTCGATCAGTAGACAGTTTTCTTTCGTACGCTATATAACATTTGAAACCGTGATGGAGGGCCGGAAAAAATCACTCGACTCGGAAGCACTTGCCAGAAGTCAAAGCGTTGGTTAGAACTCAGCAGATGTTTCTACATTGACGGGGAAAAAAATCACAACACCAAAAATTATTAATGTTGTAGGGTAAGGAAACTTCGGGAATAAATTTATCTAGGTAACATACTCAAGTGAGAGCGGTGTGGTGACCGCAAGTGCCTCCTATCCACAGACTCACTGGGGATGACACGGCGGTCGGATGGTCCCGATGGGCCACTTGTGGCCGGAAGACGGGGAAGAACATATTCAAGTGACTAACACTGCAAGAGCAAAAGAATCCAGCGAGTAAGCCATATATCCAGTATACCAGACGAAAGACAAGCGAAGAAAGCATTTAAAGGGAAACCAAATACCAGACGCCCATAGGACAACCAAGGCAGCACTGGATGGACGACCCGACGAAGGACATGGCAGCCTAGGAGATTGGAGACATCTGGTGGAACCGAGCAGGAAACGAAGGGAATGGATGCAGTTTGCGTGTAGTCTGCAGGGCCTGTTACCGCTGGATATGTAATGTCTGCAACATTAGAAATTCACAGGTTAATGTAATGCAGATGTGAAATGATGGTTCATTAATAACCTATGTAACGGCCATAATATTGAATGAAAACATGCAAACGTGCTTTGATTGTGTTATACAGGTGCCGGATGTCAGTTTGTGGAGCGGAGTTCCATGTCTGTTGTACTTGGTCGGTCAATACAGGAACGGTGAATGCCATTTGTGGATGACGCTGGAGTCGTCGTCCGATGATGTCCCGTATGTGCTCGACTGGAGACAGACCTGGGGGTCGAGCAGGACAAAGCAACATGTCGGCACTCTGCAGAGCATGTTGGGTTACAGCAGCCAGCGGTGTGTGGGCCAGTGTTATCTTGTCGGAAAACATCCCCTGCAATGGTGTTCATGAATGACAGCACAACAGGTCGAATCACCAGACTGACGTACAAGTTTCCAGTCAGACTGCGTGCGCTAGAGAGTGCTCCTGCTCTCAAACAAAATCGTATCCCAAACCTAACTCCTGATATTGGTCCAATGTGTCTACCACGTAGAGAGGTTGGTTGCAGGCCCTCTTTTGGCCTGCTCCTACAAACACACAACCGACAATGGCACCGAGGCAGAACCAGCTTTCGTCAATAGGCACAATTGACCTCCACCTTGCCCTTCAATATGCTCTCCCTTGACATCACCGAAGTAGCAGACGACGGTGATTTAGGGTCAGTGGAATGTAACTACAGGTCGTCTATCTCGGAGCTATCCTCGAAATAACTGATTTGTAACAGTTCGTTCTATCACTGTGGTGCCAAAGTGCCAACTGCTGCTCAAATTGCAGCTGCAGATGCAATATGATGCACCAGAGCCATACGCCGAACACGATGGTCTTCCCTCTCGGTAATGCCTCGTGGCCGTCAGGAATCTGGCCTTCTTGTGCCGTACATTCTCGTGATCACCGCTGCCAATATTCCTGCAATATCGCAGAAGGATCATCCAACTTCTCGTACCCCTATTACACGACCTCGTTCAAACTCAGTGAGGTTTTCATAATGGCTTCATTCTCGCCTTAAAGACATTCTTGACTAACATCAGCTCATCACGTCCAATCTCAAAGGTAACTAACACTCACAACCGTTACAGAACGTATTTAAAGCAAACCTGATTTGTGTCCTCGTAGTGGCGCTACTCTTACGCGACTGGCGCGAAAACTGAATAGACACCATCTTTCAGATGTAGAACACACCTACCAACATTGCTTTATGTAGCACAACTGCCGGCCCTGGTGGCCGAGAGGTTCTAGGCGCTTCAATCCGGAACCGCGCGACTGCTAGGGTCGCAGGTTCGAATCCTGCCTCGGGTATGGATGTGTGTGATGTCCTTAGGTTAGTTAGGTTTAAGTAGTTCTAAGTTCTAGGGGACTGATGACCTCAGTTGTTAAGTCCCATACTGCTCAGAGCCATTTGAACCATTTTTTTCGCACAACTGCGAACACACAATGTTGCGATTCTTTCCTCATCAATGTGGGTAACAAACGCAAAGAAGGTCATCAGATAACAGTTGGCAGTCTCCGTTGTAATAGATTAGAAAGAAAGCAATGGCAATGCCACCGAATGCACTCGCTCTTATGGCCAGACACGATTACGATAATTGCCTTTTAAGCCCGGTTTGAATTACCCAGTAATTCAGTGTCAGTGCAAGGACGTTTATTGAGTTCTGTGGTAACGACCTACAACCAGTTATTACCGCTCTGACGTCGGTGGCAAGGCGCCGTAGCACCGCAGACGTGCGAAGCACTATAATAGTGTATACGACGCACGGTCGGCGGTCAGCGACTGCCGGCGCTCGCCTCCCATACTGACGTCACCGGCCACGACATACGTTCGTGCGTGCCCGGTCTCTCACGTAGGCCCCTGCTGGCCGCGAGGCCGTGGGGACCGTTTGTGCTCTCCAGGAAAGAGCGATCGATATTTCACGTCAACTGAGCGATATGAGCAACCAACTTTGGTTCTAGCACTTTAGTATAACTGAAACATCATATAAAACCCTTCTTAATTTTTATACGTTCACAAAAGACCTAATGCATTCTGATCTGTTATGGATCTGGTTCTGCGGAATGACTGTTACTGACTCTGTCCCTCTTCCCCCTCCATCCCCCCACAATGTAACTTGGCGTTACACTCACTTTTAGTATTACACAATGACTATGATTTTAGTACTACAACAGTAGAATGTATAAAACGTTTAAATATAACAATAACAATAATTTTTGTAGACCAGAGTTTGATACACCGCTTTAGCGAAACTTCCAAGGAATTCAGAGGAGCCGGCCGGGGTAGCCGAGCGGTTCTAGGCGCTACAGTCTGGAACCGCGCGACCGCTACGGTCGCAGGTTCGAATCCTGCCTCGGGCATGGATGTGTGTGGTGTCCTTAGGTTAGTTACGTTTAAGTAGTTCTAAGTTCTAGGGGACTGATGACCTCAGAAGTTAAGTCCCATAGTGTTCAGAGCCATTTGAACCAATTCAGAGGAATACGTCATGGTTGCAAAACGCTAACACGAATTCTTTATAGAAGGATGAAGACCTAGTAGAATCGGATCTTAGGGAAGATCAGTTTCGATTCCAGAGAAATGTGGAAACACGTGAGACAATATTTACCCTACGACTTATCTTTGAAGATAGATTAAGGAAATTTAAACCTACGTTTACAACATTTGTAGACTTAGAGAAAACTTTTCAAAACGATGCATGGAATACTGTGAAATTCTGAAGATAGAAGGAGTAAAATACATGGAGCGGAAGGCTATTTACAACTTGTACAGAAACTGGACAGCAGTTATAAGTGTGGAGGGGCATAAAAGGGAAGCAGTGGCTGAGAAGGGAATGAGATGGTGTTGTAGCCTATCCCCGATGTTGTTCAATATGTATATTGAGCAAGCAGTAAAGGAAACAAAAGAAAAACTTGTAGTAGGAATTAAGGTTCAGGAAGAAGAAATAAAAAAGTTGAGGTTTACCAGCGAGATTGTAATTCTGTTATAGACAGTAAAGGACTTGGAAGGGCAGTTAAACGGAATGGACACTGTCTTCAAAGGAGGATATAAGATGAACATTAACAAAAGCAAAACGAGGATAATGGAATGTAGTCGAATTAAATCAGATGATGCTGACGGAATTAAACTAGGAAATGAGACATTTAAAGTAGTAGATGAGTTTTGCTATTTGGGCAGCAAAATAACTGATGAAGGTCGAAGTAGGGAGGATAAAAAATGTAGACTGCCAATGGTAAGAAAAGCGTTTCTGAAGAAGAGAAATTTGTTAACATCGAATACAGAGTTAAGTGTCAGGAGGTCTTATCTGAAAGTATTTGTATGGCTTGTGGCTAAGAGAGGAGAACAGAAACTTTTGGCATGTGGTGCTGCAGAAGAATGCTAAAGATGGGTAGATCACATAACTAATGAGTAGGTACTGAATGGAATTGGACAGAAAAGAAATTTATGGCACAACCTGTCTAGCAGAAGGGATTGATATGACACAGTCTGAGACTTCCAGGGATCAGCAATTTAGCATTTGCGGAAAGTGTGCGAGGCAAAAATCGTATAGGAAGATTAAGAGATGCGTAAAGTAAGCAGAGTCAAAGAGATGTTAAGTTACCATGGTAATTCGTGGAAGATGAGGCCTGCGCAGGACAGAGTAGGATGGAAATCTGCGTCAAATGAGTCTTTGGACTGAAGACCATAGCAACAACACGTAACTGAAAAGCATTCGTCGGAAAAGTGATGTTTACATGCTTCATACAACTGATTTAGGAACTATAATAGCGAGAAACTCTCTGAACTACACGTACTAATTTGCCCTATTTAAAATCGAAGTGTGCTTTCAAAATTATCAGCATCTCGCTTAGCACTACAATTGTGAACATACGTCTGCAGACTGTGGCTATGCGAGCGTACAGTATAGTATGTATAAGGGAAAATCAGACTGTGTTATTTTTTTCTTAGCGGAAGGGCGGTCCCTTTTGGTCTTGTCTTATTCAACATCCTGTTTGTTATCTTCGTTGTCATTTTCGAGGCCCATGGTTTTCACGTTACATACTGAAACTTGGCAAAAAATTTACAAATTGGTATATGTAAAAAAATGACTACCTGAAGCACCCAGAAATGGACGAGCAAACGAAATGAAACTTCACGAGCTGAGATGGTATGCGATTTTATGTCGTTGATAACAAAATCGAGTCAAATTTACAAAGAACTTATCAGTTGGAGCTCACTTGTCGGTATGACGCTACACAGTCTGTGGCCTGTTTGTTTGCAGCGATGCGGTTCGGAAGGGTGTCACAAAGCCGCTGACAAGCTGGCCCTCAATCACTGTAACTGGTCCCTGATGCCCTGAATATTGGCGCTGGGGCGAAGTTGCCGTCCGGGCTGGTCGCTCAAATGTTCTCTAGGGGACAAATCTGGGGCTCTTGCTGGCGACGGGAGTATCTCAGAGTCACACAGATATGTCAGAGAGACACGTACCATTGTCCTGTTGGAAAATGGGACCACAATACTATCGCATGAGAGGTAACGTGACAGAGAAGGATAACCGTGGCGTACTATTGCGTCGCCAGAGTTCATTTAGTCACTACCAGACGCGACGCGAAGTCATACCAGATGGTTTCCCGTCATCGCAGGTAATGCAGATCCGCGATTCAACCGTGAAAGCAATGCGATGCCATTCATCAGCAGTCCATGCTTCCCGGTCAGGGCACCAATTGAAAGGCAGCTGATTTTGTTCTAGTGTTAACGGCAGTCAAAGCATGGGACGGTATTTCCCTAGTCTGGCTGCTGTACTACTCCCCGAAAATGGTGTGGGGTAACGTAGAATTTTTCAGTCAGTCCATTACTTATTCTCGGACGTCAGGTACAAATACCTGCTCGGCGCAAAGAACGGAAAGCCTTTCCTGTAGTCGTCAGACATGGTCAAGTGGATCCTTGACGACGAGTAGGTCTGCTCTCACGTTCCCATGCAGTCCAACATCTGGCCACTGCCTCGTTAGAAAGCCGAACAAATCTGGATACTGCACTATTCGACCAGGCCGCCAAATGGAGACCCGCAATGAGGCTCCACTTAAATTCTGTGATTTGCTGACCCCGCGGCATTTAAGTGTTCTTCAAAACGGTTCAAATGGCTCTGAGCACTATGCGACTTAACTTCTGAGGTCATCAGTCCGCTAGAACTTAGAACTACTTAAACCTAACTAAGCTAAAGACATCACACACATCCATGCCCCAGGCAAGATTCGAACCTGCGACCGTAGCGGTCGCGCAGTTCCAGACTGAAGCGCCTGGAACCCCTCGGCCACACCGGCCGGCTAACAACACTGAACACGAACAACGCTAATGCACCTTGTTGGCCCTTCTACCAGTCACAGAGAACTGGGACACTAATGATTTAGCGCCCACCGAAGAAGTGTACGAATACGAAGTTATATTTACACCCGACCACGCGTCTTCTGGCTGCTTCACTTCGGCGGTGTTATCTCTGGTGTCCTGCAGTGGGGAGACATCGGGTTTAACTTCGTGCCGTGGCTGGTAGTGATTGAGTGAACTCTGACGCCACAACGTTACGTCACGGACATCCTGCGTTGTCACGTGTTCCCTCTCCTGCGACAGTATCGTGGTGCTATTTCCCAACAGAACGCTTCTTGTCCTTACAGGGTACGTGTTTCTATGGATTGTCTGTGTCATTTTGAGGTACTCCCGTCGCCAGCAAAACCCCCAGATCTGTTCCCTACGGAACATATGTGGGAACCGTTCCGACATCAACTTCATCCCAGTGCCTTTATCCAGGACATCAACGACCAGTTATAACAGTTCTGGGATTTGTGACACCCTTCCCAACTGAATCAGTTGTCAGTAATGTGCAACTGCTTTGAGAAAATTTGTTGTTTGGGGTGGCTTCTGTGCACTGTTCAGTGAACATGCCTCGGAGGATCAGTTCAAGCTTAGACCGTGAGTGCAATGTGTTTACACCCAGAAGGGGTACCAGCGGTATATTGCTCTCCGAATTGACGTGCTCCACACCGTCGTTATTCCAATATTAAACGGCTATCGTGAATCAGAAATTATTAAGGTTCTGTCTCGTAGCAGACGCGCGCAATCGGCAACACTAGTTGATGATTCCTACGTACAAAATATTGCTTGTTCGTACCCCGAGGAGAATGCCGCTGAAATGGGGCTGCCTCATATATACTATACTCTACGACAGCCCTTCGGGCTGTCTGCAAATGCTGATCCCTTCCTCCTTGATCGTTTTGCGAATGACGTGTGGGCAGAATGATTGTCGGTAAACCTCCATATTAGCTCGGATTTTCTCGTTGTGGCCATTTCGCGAGAGGTGTATGAAAGGAAGTAATATGTTGCTTGACTCTTCCCGGAATCGCTATAGTAAAACACTGCATGATGCACAGCGCCTCTCTTGTAGCGTCTTTTACTCGAGTTTGTTGAGCATCTCGGTAACGCTCTCGCGTTGAGTAAACGATCCCGTGACGAAAAGCACTGCTCTTTCGCAACCTAGTAAATATCCCAAACTGATAAGCAGTCAATAATCGATTGAACAACTGTTTTCGTACATGTATCAAATTGCCTTAATATTCTTGTTATGAATCTCTATCTGGCATCTGCTTTTTCCTACTATTTGCCTAGTGTAGTCATTCCAGTTTAGCTCGTTCTGAATGGTTAATTCTACCTATCTACAATAGTTACTGCTTCCAGAGATTTTTCACCCGTAGTACCGACCGAGGTGGCAGTGGTTAGCACTCTGGACTCGCATTCGGGAGGACGTCGGTTCAATCCCGCGTACGTCCATCCTGATTTAATGATAATTAAATGAAACCCTCAGCTGCCGCCAGGTGTTGTTGATATACCTCGATGGGGACAGTTGAAAATGTGTGCCCCGACCGGGACTCGAACCTGCGATCTCCTGCTTACATGGCAGACGCTCTATCCATTTTTTTTTTTTTACCGAGACTCGAACTCGGGACCTTTGCCTTTCGCGGACAAGTGCTCTACCTCTTTTTGTTTTTATTTAGTTTTTTATTTTTTCCATTTTTTTGCTAACCACTTTTTTAGCAGAGAAAAGAAATGTCAGGAGTGAGGGTTTTTTATTTATTTTATTTTTTTAAAGAAGGTAGGAGAAACAGAAACCTTTATTATTCACAAAATAAACATAGTACGTCCTTACACATTACAACTGTCCTGGAAGGAACCTCACTGCCGTCCTACCATACAGCACGAAATAACAACAAAGTCAAAGTGGGGCCACCTCCGGCACCCTAAAGAAAAGTATTTATAGATATGAAAACAAAATTTGAAGTACATCCCATTGCTAACTGTGCAAGCGTTAGTTTTTCCTAACCTGAGCCACCGAGGACACAGATGAATAGCGCCATTGCAGGGACTTGTCCCTTGCACGCTTACCGTGAGACCCAAATTCCCAACCGTCCACAATCTACATACGTAATGTACATAATAGATTTTTGCCCATCGACTCATTACTCGCGCCCACTAAGGTGACGATTCCCCTAAGAGTTCGGTCACCCTCTGCGCGTTCGCACAGACGAAGGTCAATGGCCGGGTAGCCCCTAACTATATATGAAGATAGTAACTGTTCTCGGAAGAACACAGGCCATTGATGACGTGCAGATTCTCTAAAATAAATGATAATTAATTGAAACCCTCAGCTGCCGACAGGTGTTGTTGATATACCTCGATGGGGACAGTTGAAAATGTGTGCCCCGACCAGGACTCGAACCCTGGGTCTCCTGTTTACATGGCAGGCGCTCAATCCATCTGAGCCACAGAGGACACAGATGAATAGCGCGACTGCGACTGATTTAGGTTTTCCGTGATTTCCCTAAATCGCTCCAGGCAAATGCCGGGATGGTTCCTTTGAAAGGGCAGGGCCGACTTCCTTCCCCGTCCTTCCCTAATCCGATGAGACCGATGACATCGCTGTCTGGTCTCCTTCCTCAAAACAACCAAAACCTCACCAATAGTCTAAATGTACAGTTGCGGTTGTTTCTTTATTTTTGCGTAATAGCCGGCCGGAGTGGCCTAGCTGTTCTAGGCGCGACAGTCTGGAGCCGCACGACCGCGACGGTCGCAGGTTCGAATCCTGCCTCGGGTATGGGTGTGTGTGATGTCCTTAGGTTAGTTAGGTTTAAGTAGTTCTAGGTTGTAGGGGACTGATGACCACAGCAGTTAAGTCCCATAGTGCTCAGAGCCATTTGAACCATTTTTTTTTTTTTTTTTTTTTTTTTTTTTTTTTTTTTTTTTGCGTAGTACAATGTATGTTACATTATTTACGTTCAAACCCTGCACCAGTCATTAATCCTCTGCAGGTCTTCTTGCAGTTCGCTACATTCGCTACAGCCTTTCGCGTCGCTACCATTTTATAGACAATAAGTACGAGGTTGAATCAAATGAAAACCTTAAATATTTTTTTAAATATTATTTATTGTGCAGAAGTGGTACAAAGCTGTATCACTTTTCAACATAATCTCCCCCACGCTCAATGCAAGCCCTCCAGCGCTTACAAAGTGCATAAATTTCTTTAGAAAAAAATTCTTTTGGTAGTCCGCGCAACCTATCTTGCACCGCGTGGCATACCTCTTCATCAGAACGGAGCTTCTTTCCTCCCATTCCGTCTTTGAGTGGTCCAGACATATGGAAATCACTTGGGGCAAGGACTGGCGAGTATGGTGAATGAGGAAGACACTCAAAATGCAGGTCTGTGATTGTTGCAACTGTTGTACGAGCAGTGTGGGGCCTTGCATTGTCATGTTGCAAAAGAACACCTGCTGACGGCAATCCACGTCGCTTTGATTTGATTGCAGACGGCAGATGATTTTTCAGGAGATCTATGAATGATGCAATGGTGACAGTGGTCCCTCTAAGCATGTAATGCTCCAAAATGACTCCTTTCTCGTCCCAAAAGAGAGTCAGGATAACCTTTCCTGCTGATGGTTCTGTTCGAAACTTCTTTGGTTTTGGTGATGAGGAATGGCGCCATTCCTTACTCGTTCTCTTCGTTTTCGGTTGGTGGAAGTGAACCGAGGTTTCGTCCCCAGTAACGATTCTTGCAAGGAAGCCATCACCTTCTCGTTCAAAGCGCTGAAGAAGTTCTTCACAAGCATCAACACGTCGGTCTCGCATTTCAGGAGTCAGCTGCCGTGGCACCCATCTTGCAGACACTTTGTGAAACTGGAGCACGTCATGCATAAATGTGGTTTGCTGACCCATGACTAATCTGTAAACATGCTGCATTGTCATTCAGTGTTACTCGGCGGTTTTCCTTCACTATGGCTCCAACTGCTGCAATGTTCTGTGGAGTCACAACTCGTTGTGCCTGACCTGGACGAGGAGCATCTTCCGCTGAAGTCACACCATTTGCGAACTTCCTACTCCATTCGTAGACTTGCTGCTGTGACAAACATACATCACCGTACTGAACCTTCATTCCTCGATGAATTTCAATAGGTTTCACACCCTCACCACGCAAAAACCGAATAACAGAACGCCGTTCTTCCCTGGTGCAAGTCGCAAGTGGGGCGCCCATCTTTATACTGATACTGCGACGGTATGTGTGCATCTGCACTATGCTGCCACCTACAGGCCATTCTGCACGCTGTTTGTAGCACGCTTACCAACTTACAGGATAACGGCGCGAAATTTCGATTTGTTATTACAAATTGAAGGTTTTAATTTACTCACACTCATATAATCCACGAATAGCCTCATGGAGCTTCAGAAGTTATTCACGGTATCTTTTATACATAAAGGGTGAGATTAGATGCCTCTGCCTATGGGTTTTATGCAACCCACAATGTCTTCAAAAACCACACAAGAGATTGTCATATTCTCTAGGTCGCTACGCGCATACTATTTGCCCTACAGAAAAAAAAACGACACCTTTTTGTAGTAAATTTAATGTACTTAAATCTTGTACTGGGATATATTTTTGATGGAGGCCCAGTTTTTCGAGTTAAGAAAAGAAAACGTGTTTGTAGGTCACTTTTGTACGTTTCTCTTGAATAATTCGAAAGTTACGGCCTGTAGCGGAAACGAGTCCCAGTACAAAATTTAATTACATTAAATTTCCTACATAAACATCCTGTTCATTTTTTCTGTAAGACTAACAATTTGCACGTAGCTAGGGAGAGGACATGAAAATATTGCTCGTGGCACCTGAAGGTGTTGCGGCTTGCATAAAATTCATTGGTAGGAGCAGCTGAATCACCTTATATACACTGGCGTCCAAAATTAAAGGCCGGCCGAAGTGGCCGTGCGGCTAAAGGCGCTGCAGTCTGGAACCGCAAGACCGCTACGGTCGCAGGTTCGAATCCTGCCTCGGGCATGGATGTTTGTGATGTCCTTAGGTTAGTTAGGTTTAACTAGTTCTAAGTTCTAGGGGACTAATGACCTCAGCAGTTGAGTCCCATAGTGCTCAGAGCCATTTGAACCATTTGAACCAAAATTAAAGAAACAAACGGAAATTTTGCAAGACTGCGTTTAGTTTGTCACAAAATAGTGTGATCAGTTGATAGTAAAGTAGAAACAATATAAAGGATACAGAACGTAAACAACTGCAACATGCATAACGGTAGACGAAAACGTTCTTCGTTTTTTCCAACTGAATGGATTCCAGCAACTGGTTAATGTGCTCAGTATGGGATGTGACCACCTGTGGCAACAATACAGGCCTGACAAACGACGGGGCATGCTGTCAATGATATCATCAATCTCATGTGGAAGCAGTAACGCCCATTCTTCCTGCAGCGCTGCTCGCAGGACTTGGAGAGTGGTTGGTGGATGCTGCCGTGATGCTTCTCGTGTCCCTAGTCCGTAGTGCATCCCAGACGTCCTCTATAGAATTCAAATAGGGAGAGCGAGCAGGCCACGCCGTGCGTCCAATATTTTCCATTTCCAGGAAAACATAAACCACCCGTGCTCTACGAGGTCTAGCATTATTGATGGTGATGATGTTTGGTTTGTGGGGCGCTCAACTGCGCTGTTATCAGCGCCGGTACAAATTCCCAACCTTTTGCTCAGTCCAATCTCGCCACTTACACGAATGATGGTCAAATGATGAGGACAACACCCAGTCATCTCGAGGCAGGTGAAAATCCCTGACCCCTTCCGGAATCGAACCCGGGATCCCGTGCTGGGGAAGCGAGAACGTGTCCGCGAGACCACGGGCTGCGGACGTCGAGCATTATCGTCCAACAATACAAATTCTAGGCCCACAGCAGCTCGCAACAACTGCACATGAGGTCCCAAGAACTCGCCACGATACCTGACAACAGTTAAACCTTGCCGATTTAACCGTACAATTTCATGAAGAGGTGTTCGAGTGGTCAACATAATCCCCGCTCACACCATTGGAGATCATCCTAAATCCGGTCCCGAAATCGTGTTTCACGTTCCCTCCAGATGTGAATCCGTCGAGAACCACAGTCCAGACCAAATCGCGACTCATCTGTGAAAAGGATATTGCGTCACTGTTCAACCAACCAGGTGGCATGTTGACGGCTCCGCTCTAGACGTTCCCCCTTCAGTGAAGACGCGTCAGAGATACACATACAGCAGGGCTCCGACAACAAAGGCCACTCTGCCGAAGGCTTTTATACACCGTTTGCCTCGCCACAACACGTTCAGCAGATGCTGCGAGGTCAGATGCCAGTTGCCGTGCAGTACTAAGGCTGTACCGCCGTGCTCTTACAGCCAAATAGCGGTTCTCTCTTTCTGATGTTAAACGTGGTCGGCCCCGACCTGGTCTTCGGGATAACTTCGATCTCTCCAAACTGTCACCAAAAACGTAAAACAACAGAACTGTCACATTAAGCCATCGGGCCACATCAGTTTGCGACTCTCCTGCGTCTATTCTTCCCACGGCCTTCCACAGCAGAGAGCATGGTTGGCGTCTTCTCTGTGCTATACTGCACCATCTGTGACTGCGTACAAAGCGATTCTGGATGTGGGACTACCCGGCAATCACTATCCCGTTTGATAGGTACCCTGACGTCATCGTTGGCATTGTAGTCCGTTGACCAGAATGCCATTTTCCGTGCAGGACACGATTATACGGACATCTGTTGACATTTTGTATGATTATATCGTGAACTAAACATATGACGGGGAGATAATGGTTTGTTGCTTTAATTTGGACACCAGTGTATATTGTACATAGTAACGGCGCTGTCATAGTTCCTTGGAATACTCCTGAAATTATCTTTACATTTGTCGATATTTTTCTGGTGCGAGTGGCCGAGCGGACCTAGGCGCTTCAGTCCGGAACCACGCTGCTGCTACGGTCACAGGTTCGAATCCTGCCTCGGCCATGGATGTGTGTGATGTCCTTAGGTTAGTTAGGTTTAGTTAGTTCTAAGTCTAGGGGACTGATGACCTCAGATGTTAAGTCCCATAGTGCTTAGAGCCATTTGAACCATTTGAACCTGTTGAGAGCGACGGGTTGAATTCTACCTGCAAGAAAGTTCTGAATCCAATTACAGATCTGGACCTACAGCCTACTCGATAACGTCTTATTTTTTTCCAGTAAAATTCGGTTCGAAACTGTATCAAATGGGTTCCTGAAGTCAAGGAACACGGTCTAAATCTGGACGTCGATCTCTGTTGCACTCTGAACATCATGGACGAACAAAGCGAGCCGTGTTTTCAAGATTTCTGTTTGTGGTGTCTAGGTTAAACCAAATCACCAAATATGGCCGCAACTGACTACGAAACAATGGACATACAAAATCACTGTTACAGCACGATCGTACAAAGTTTAATTTTCGGAATTACGATATGCATTTCGTCCCTATATTGTTCTTAAAGCAATGTCGAATTCACTCCAACGGATTCCTGTAGAAAACTAAAAAAAATCAATGAAATTGTCAACAGTGCTAGAAAACTTACAAAGATTTGGGAGATGGATTTCATTCTGCATAAATGTTGTTATACGTGAGCATAAAACATCCATAATTCTACAACACACTGACGTCAGTGATATAGGCCTATAATTACGTACATTGTCATATGGCCCTTCTTGAAAACGGGAATGATGTGCTTTTTTCCCAGTCAGTAGGTTCTCGTAGTTGCTCCAGTTATTACGACAGGCTACTGCTAGAAGGGGAGCAAGTTTTTTCGAATAATCTGTTTAGAATCTTACAGGTATCGCATATGGTACAGACGCCTTTCCACTATTAAGCGTTTGTAGTTGTTTTTCTGTTTCGCTATTCCTTGTTTCAGTACGCGCCGTTTCTGCGTCCATGCGTTGGTTGCAGGGAGGAACCGCATTACAATCTTCCGAGGCGAAAAAGTTTGGGAAGATCGGATCCAGTATTTCAGAATTTTCTCTGTCTTTATTCCCTCATAACTATTAAAATCCAGTCTATAACCCTTTCGTGAGCCGTGGGAAACATGCTTCCAACTACTACAATGAACTCGCTCCTAGTCCCGTGGGATTCACAGTTCCCACCTCTGTACAGTGCTACCACCTAGTGAACAGTATTTCCGCCGTTTTTGGTGTACCTTCGCGCAGAGGCATTGTATAGCTGAGTGTTGCTCTGTAGAGGAGCATTCCAGTGCTGTTTGCGTAACATTTTGTGATTTTTTTCCTCAAAGCTATAGTATAAGGTAAATACTTCCGATTTACCCAAATTTATGAAGGAAAACGTAAAATTGGAACGAGGAGAATTCCAGATTGAAACAAAAGGAGCCATTTCTGCAGTAAAATGGATGGATAACCGTCCAGTCACTTTCCTGTCCTCAATTCATGACCCATGAGAAACAGCAACAGTGAAAAGGAAAAACAAGGATGGTACTAACACAGAGATTTCTTGTCCTGAAGTTGTGGCAGAATACAACAAAATAATGGGTGGTGTCGATAAGTTTGATCAGTTACGAGAAAGGTACGCTATTGGCAGACCTTCTGTAAAATGATGGCACAGAATATTTTATGTCCTGGTGGACGTTGCTGCAGTGAACAGTTTCATCCTGTGGAAAATAAGTAAAAGAGAAAGTGGACAGCATGATCAGCTCACATACAGGATTCATCTAGCCAGACAATCGATCGCTGGCTTCTCATCCCAAAAAGGCGTGGACAAAAACCTATCTTTCTGGTAAAAAGGGGTAAAGTACCTGAAGATTTTCGTCATGTGGCTGCAGGGGAGCATCAACCCATTTTAGGAGAAACCTACTGGACGTGCCGTCATTGTAGTATCAATGCAGCGGAAAAGAGCACTCGCTGTGTTTGTACATATTGTCAAATACCACTTTGCATGGACCCATGTTTCAGAAAATTTCATGGCAAGTAATTGTGAACAATCATTGTAACAAGAGAAGTAAATTTATCAAATAAATATGACATATATTGAAAAAGTTGTTTTTGTCATTTAACTCCAAGGAAGGGCAGTGGGAAGAATACTTCCCACCTTGTTGTGTGACCTCACTTTCACAGTTGGAGCAAATTTGATATTCTGTATGATAAATATACCTATCTGTTAACTACTATCTGCTCTCCATTCATTAAAAAAACTGTTCAATAATTTTGTCCACGAAAGGGATAATCGAGAAAGTGTATGAAGATCCTTGACAGCTCGCAGCGCTGTTGCCAGCTTTCAACAGCGAAACGCTAACCGTCAAAAAAGCTGTCACAACACTTGAGGCATTGCCATAGAGCCGTTTAAACAGAATCTCGTTACGTCATTGGTTGAGGAAGGTTCGCGAAGCTGCCCACAGCAACTGTCAGGGATCGCCTTACACCGACTCAAATATAGCTGGCTTTATTGTTAGTGTAGCCATTCCGGTGTCCATCGGTGTGTTCACGCCCCGCGCACTCGGTTCCTGAGATGGGAGCCTGCGTGCGTAGCGATAGTGGGTCGGCGGCGGTGAAAGCAGACACCGAGGCACCGGTGTCGACGTCCGCTGGCCGGCCTGGGCGGGCTCTTTCTGTTGCAGCGCCTCTTCGCGCACAGCGAGTGTTCGCCCACACATACACACGCGCTCGTGGACTGTTGCGTAACTAGAATTGTCCGCACGATTTCCGCCTCGTGAATGCCTCCGGCTTCCCTCCCTTCCGCTCCACAGAGGTGTGATTGTCATCTGTTGACGTGATGCGTCAGCTCGCGTGCTTCCCGCCCTACACCCGAATTGCTTCTCAACCCGACACGGGAAAACAGCAAGAGAAGCAACACGGGTACAAAGCGACTCAATAATTTTTTGTTTATCCTTCTGAGAAGTTTGCCCTGAAAGATATTAGAAGCAACATCTAAATCTTCATAATATTCCGCAAGCCATATTATTGTATTAGTTGTTCTCCCTTTCCTGTTGCACTGGTAAACGCAGCACGAGAAAAAATAATGTCTTTATGCCTCCGCATACTCACTAAGCTTTCATAAGTGATCCTTGTGGTCCCAAAGCGAAATGTTAGATAAGATCAAATACGTCTTCTGCAAATGAGTGGCTATTTTTTTTAACAAAATATGTATCACATATACGGGTTTTCCATTTTATATCATTTTCATGTGTCCATTGCTTCATCTGTAGGTATTACATGCATACAGTACTGGTTTCCTGCTGACAAGTATGTCGCACTTTTACAGTTAACCAGACATAATCCTTCCTGTTACACACAGTACGTGACCTTGCTCACAAGAACATACGGAAACATGAAAAGAAAAGAAGCCATACGAATTATAAAAATGGATGTGCAGATAAATGTATGTCATTTACAGTCTGAAAATTATCGCTGTCGGGCTACGAACCGCCTACCTACAAAGGAGTTTAGGCTGGGGGTAAAGGTGTAGCCCACGACGCCGATACCTATACTTTAGCCATCCACTGTTGTGAATGAGAGCTACTAGAGACATGCAACAAGCTTTACACATAATTTCAAACCTTCACGAAACTTTGTCTCACTGATACCCCCCTCCCCCCCCCTTCTTCCTCACGAAATGATGAAAGGAAAAAAAAGCTTATCGCGTACTACATTTTCGCTGTTCACGCAATAAAACTGCCGACGAAGCATGACATTTTAATTTATTACTTCTTTACTGTTAACTATACTCGCAACAAATTTTACAGACAGTAGTAATATATAAAACTAAATGTACCAGAAAAATTATATCGTACTAGACACATAGTTATGACGTCATAAACATTGAGCTGTGTGAAAACTGCAAGACGAAATTTCCTATACATACAGGTCAAATATGTGTACAAGTACGCGTGAAATATACACTATGTGATCAGAAGTATCCGCACACGTGGCTGAAAATGACTTACAAGTTGCCGGCCGGTGTGGCCGAGCGGTTCTAGGCGCTTCAGTCTGGAACCGCGCGACCGCTACGGTCGCAGGTTCGAATCCTGCCTCGGGCATGGATGCGTGTGATGCCCGTAGGTTAGTTAGGTTTAAGTAGTTCTAAGTTCTAGGGGACTGATGACCTCAGATGTTAAGTCCCATAGTGCTCAGAGCCATTTGAACCATTTTGAACTTACAAATTCGTGGTGCCCTCCATCGGTAATGATAGAATTCAATATGGTGTTTGCCCACCCTTACCGTTGATGACAGCTTCCACTCTCGCAGGTATACGTTCAATCAGGTGCTGGAAGGTTTCTTGGGGAATGACAGCCCATTCTTCACGGAGTGCTGCACTGAGGAGAGGTATCGATGTCGGTCTGTGAGGCCTAGCACGAAATCGACATTCCAAAACATCCCAAAGACATTCTGTAGGATTTAGGTCAGAATTCTGTCCAGGCCAGTCCATTACAGGGATGTTATTGTCATGTAGCCACTCCGTCAAAGGCCGTGCGTTACGAACAGGTGCTCGATCGTGTTGAAAGATGCAGTCGCCATCCCCAAAATGCTCTTCAACAGTGGGAAGCAAGAAGGTGCTTGAAACGTCAATGTAGGCCTGTGCTGTAATAGTTCCACGCAAAACAACAAGGAGTGCAAGCCTCCTCCATGAAAAACACGACCACACCATGACACCACCACATCCGAATTTTACTGTTGGCACTACACACATTGGAAGATGTGGAAGATGACGTTCACCGGTCATTCGCCATACCCACACTCTGCCATCGGATCGCCACACTGTCTACCGTGATTCGTGACTCCACACAACGTTTTTCCTCTGTTCAATCATCCAATGTTTACGCTCCTTACACCAAGCGAGGCGTCGTTTGGCGTTACCGGCGTGATGTGTGGCTTGTGAGCAGCCGCTCGATCATGAAATCCAAGTTTTCTCACCTCCCACCTAACTGTCATAGGACTTGCAGTGAATCCTGATGCAGTTTGAAATTCCTGTGTGATGGTATGGATATATTTCTGCCTATTACACATTGCGATCCTCTTCAACTGTGGGCGGCTGTACGCTTTTGTGCTGTACGCGTCCCTTCACGTTTCCACTTCAGTAACACATCGGAAACAGTGTACCTACGGATGTTTAGCGGTGTGGAATTCTCGCATACAGACGTATGTCACAAGTGACACCCAATCACCCGACCACGTTCGAAATCCGTGAGTTTCGCGGGGCGCCCCATTCTGCTTTCTCACGATGTCTAATGACTACTGAGGTCGCTGATATAGGGTACCTGGCAGTAGGTGGCAGCACAATACACCTAACATGGAAAACGTATGTTTTTTTTTGGGGGGGGGGGCGGATACTTTTGATCACACAGTGTAGCTTATTCATCACGAATAGCACCAAGGATTCGGCCGAGCTTCACATCCCTAACCATCAACATTGTCTCTCTGGCGAGCTTTGTGGTTGGAATCAGGACATTAACGCAAAGACCGGTGATCAGGAACTGTACACCACCACCTCTCCTCCTCTAGGCGGCCAAGTGGTGGCAGTGAAAATTTCATCCACCACCAGGATTCGAACCGGCTTACCTCCGAGTCGAGCACAACCGCACTGACGTGCGTTTAGCGGCCTCGACTACCGAGGCGCGTAAATTGAAGTAGCAACTGAAACAGAACGACTGCAAATATTAATAATGTGGTCATTTAAACTTGCGTATCATAAGAAAACTGTCCTCTGACTCCCAAACATTCCTAATTAAGATCTATGACACCACAGCAGGCCTTTAGTAATTACTGAACAAGCCGGTTACGAATAAGGTGCTTGGAAATAAATTTGTTTGAACTCGCTCTTTAATTCATCGGCGTTCGCAGACGAGGGATCAACATGTCTGATTACGTTTGTTATTTCTCTAGACAACTTAACAGCTGTTTTAGTACCTCTAGTAACTTTTAATTTGTCTAATTTTGGGACTTCCCTTCTAAAACCGTTCTTCCTGCTGTTTCTTCCTCTTTTTTGTTTCTAAATATAGTCGTATTTTTATCTGTCGGATATAGCTTGTTGTTAATTTCTTTTCCCGAAAATACTGTTTGTTAGCTCACTGTTATTCTTTCTCCATAAAAACCCGAAAGAAGTCACTCTTCTTTCTTATTCTTCTGTAACTTTTTGTATCGTTTGACGAATTTCATCATTACTTCTTAATTACATGGCTCCTGTGCGTCTTATGGGACCCAAAATTTTCTTCACAATTCGTTTCTCTAAAACCTGTTATTTATTGTTTTTGTAATTCAGCGTTACGATTTCGCTTGAGTAGGGGCCTTGTGACTTCACTACTGGGTTTTAATGTCTTAGTTTTGCAAATTTTTAAATTTTTTCACTACTTTTTTATTGTATGTAAGGTAATCAGTCCTTCTAACAGGATGTCTATGTCGCCATATGTAACAGAAAGATACTGACAATGTCTTTCCACCAGTACTCTAGTTTACGGATGTCAGAGATATCTATTTGCATTGAGCAGTCACGGAGAAAAGCAATTTTGGTCCCCGTCAAGTGTGGTGTAAGGCTATGCCTCCCAGCAAGGGCAGATCTAAGCCGTGTTGTGCTTCCCGGGAAAAAAAAGACTGGAGATGTACGTGTTTATGTATTTAGAACAACTTTGCATTTAGATTGCGAAATACCGAAAACGTCCTAGGAGTAACTGCATTCAGAGTAATACAAAATGCACAAATGTATTTTAGATACCCATCTCGTTTTATATGGGTGCACTAGCGACGGGGAAAGGGTGATAGTATTTACGGTCGGCGCTTAAAGAAACCAATACGACAGAAGAGGAGGCGGCGAGCTACGATCTCTGATAAGACCTTCCGTCTTCTCAATCTGTTTGAACGCTGGCTTAACTTTACAGCTTTGTTGACCTTTATTCTCTCGCTTTTACTGAAAGAAAACTCGAAGTTTTGAAAGCGACGTGCGAATGAGAGGGGAAAATAAACAAGACACCTAGATTCGTTATTAGAATGGCTGCTGCAGCATTTCATAATGCTGACCACGTAAGCATAGTCAGTGAACAATCTATGTAGGCTAGATAAAACTTAGAATTGTGAAGAAGTTGTGGTAGTAACATTTCAGTCGAGGAAAAAAAAGGTACGAGTTAGTATCGTCACAGAAAATCTTTGGTAGGTTCGTTGTTTCTTTCCGCTTGTCTCGCTGTAATAATTATTCTAGATGATTCGCATGGACATAATATTCCGGCTGATGAGTGCATGTAAAACGACGTAACGTAAATAGTTTGTGACACATAGTGAAATATATTCTTGCGAGCAAAGGTACATCTAATATTTATAACAAGTTTAGAGTTCGTTATTACATAAATTATATTTGTTTATGTAACAACCAATACATATTATACGCTGTGATTTAGGCGTTTTTAGCCGCTGTCTCATGCTAAGACTTTTCAGAAACACGAGTTTTGTTCCACGTATTCTAATTAAAAAAACAAATGCGTCCTTTCTGATATTTTTCAGGCTTCTCATTACCTAAGCTTTTGACTTAAATACACACATAAAAAAAAAGCATTGCATCACCTCGGTTCCGAGAGTTCCGGAACCTCTACAGAAAATTGGAATAGAGATCAACATAAACATCATTTCCGCCCTTATAATTGCCGATGAAAACCACACATTGCATGTTGTACCACCACACAGCGAGACCTTCAGAGGTGGTGGTTCAGATTGTTGTACACACCGGTACCTCTAACACCCAGTGCACGTCCTCTTGCATTGATGCATGCCTGTAATCGTCGTGGCATACTATCCACAAGTTCATCAAGGCACTGTTGGTCCAGATTGTCCGACTCCTCAACGGCGATTCGGCGTAGATCCCCCAGAGTGGTTGGTGGGTCACGTCATCCATAAACAGCCCTTTTCAATCGATCCCAGGCATGTTCGATAGGATTCATGTCTGGAGAACACGCTGGTCACTCTAATCGAACGATGTCGTTATCCTGACGGAAGTCATTCACAAGACGTGCACGATGCGGGCGCGAATTATCGTCCATGAAGACGAATGCCTCGCTAATATGCTGCCACTATGGTTGCATTATCGGTCGGACAATGTCCATCACGTACCGTACAGCCGTTGCGGCGCCTTTCATGACCACCGGCGGAGTACGTCGGCCACACATAGTGCCACCTCAAAACAGCAGGGAACCTCCACCTAGCTGCACTCGCTCGACAGTGTGTCTAGGGCGTTCAGCCTGACCGGGTTGCCTCCAAACACGTCTCCGACGATTGTGTGGTTGAAGGCATATGCGACACTCTTCGGTTAAGAGAACTTGATGCCAGTCCTGAGCGGTCCATTCGGCATGTTGTTGGGCCCATCTGTACCACGCTGCATGGAGTCGCGGTTGCAAAAATGGACCTCGCCATGGACGTCGGGAGTGAAGTTGCGCATCATGCAGCCTATTGCGCACAGTTTGAATCGTAACATGGCGTGACTCCACGATAAGCATTATTCATATTATGGCGCTGCTGTCAGGGTTCCTCCGAGCCATAATCCGCAAGAAGCGGTCATCCATTGCAGTAGTAGCCCTTGGGTGGCCGGAGCGAGGCATGTCATCGACAGATCCGGTCTCTCTGTATCTCCTCCACGTCCGAACAATATCGCTTTGGTTCACTCCGAGACGCCTGGACACTTCCCTTGTTGAGAGCCCTTTCTGGCATAAAGTAACAATGCGGACGCGATCGAACTGCGATATTGACCGTCTAGGCATGGTTAAACTACAGATAACCCGACCCATGTACCTCGTTCCTGCTGGAATGAATGGAACTGATCGGCTGTCGGATCCCCTCCGTCTAATGGGCGCTGCTCATGCATGGTTGTTTACATCTTTGGGCGGGTTTAGTGACATCTCTAAACAGTTAAATGGACTGTGTCTGTGATGCAATACCCACAGTCAACGTCTATCTTTAGGTGATCGGGGAACCGGGGTGATGCTAAACTTTTTTTGACGTGTGTAGATACTAACGTAAAGTTCTATAAGAAAATTAGACAAGGACAGTAATACACAAATGTAATGAAGAGTAACTACCGGAGGTGACCGTTGTTCTTCGGAAATCGGTTATTTCAAAATCCCGAAACAGTAATAATTATACAAGTCTACTGACTAGCATAATTTATGAGATACGCTTCTTTGTTACGAAACATTCAGGCAGTTTTATTGTAGTCCCATTAGACATACTGCCATAACATAGCACGAGAAAAATATCATTTTGGTCGACAGCAGGTCCTAATCAAACAAGCTGATAAAATTTTGTAAATGACGATGTATTCGCCGTTGACTGTAGAATTTGTTTATTTCGCTTTTGCAGTTTCGTTCTCCGGGCCATTTTCAGATTTTGCTTCATCACATGCCAGACTTTAAAATCCTCCGACATGTATACATGTCATCGTGAAAAATAAGCCTTTTCACTATAGAAATAACGTACTGAATTTCAGTAGTGAAAAGGCCTGTTTTTGACGACGAAATGTCTGTATTTCTACAATGAATAGGCCTACTTTTGCCGATGATATGTATACATGTCGGATGATTTTAAAAGTCTGGCGAGTGCTGAAGCAAAGTCTTTTGTAGTATCTCTTGACAAAGACCCAAAGGCCGAAACTGCAACAGTGACATAAATCATTTCTACAGTAAACGCGAATATGACGTCCTTTAAAAAATTCTATATGACTGTGAATCTCAACCAAAAGAAGTTAATCGAGGCAGTACAAGTTTTTACCTGCTACTTACCGAACATCGCGCGTAAATCCATAAAAATTACGGCAATTACATAATATACGGCAACTTAGTAAGTCAGTTAGCATTAATGAATTAAATCGAAGTTAATTCAGTTTGAAAAAAACACACGACACGGGTGTAATATTCTAAATAGTTATTCCTTCCTTTATGAACGGGCTTTCTGCTGTTAAGCCATCGCAGGCACAGAGATAAATATGCAAGGCTGTGCAATTTCTGTAGGATCAAAGATTTTAAAGTAGTGCATCTACAGAATATCTCACGCGATTACCTTGATTTAGGACTAAAATGAGAGGTATTATTCCAGTAAAAATGCGTTGAAAAATTATTTGGCATAGACAAAATATGTAGCACGAAAAATAATGAACTACATGGTAAAACGTATTCGTAAAACAATAAATGTTGTAGGATGTTAGACCGGCATCGTGGGTTTTTTCATTCAAAATATGTAAAATATTCTACGAGGAACCAACGGAACAGTTCATTAATCCAAGATAATTGTTTACGGAAACGGTTAAAAATTTTTGAACACGATTTTGTGGACGTATTACTGAAACAATTGAAAGGGAAGCAAGAAAGAAGGGAACTTCACTATTTACAAAGGCATAGGTTCGAATGGAGTTACGTCTTGTCGAAAACTAATTTATGATTACTGACTGAGACAATACTGAGCGTTCGTGCATACACACATTTATGGTTCCTACATTCCATCCTATAAATTTTTATCTCAGTGTGACACGTCAGAAAGTATTAACTCAATCATTTTTCTTAAATATGATGATTCTGGGAAGTTGCAGGAACAAATATTTTAATAAAACGACTCTTTTCAGGATTTGTTTGAACATTCCTCTCTGATAACTCAGCATAACTCAGTGATTTTCGAAATTGTTGTAGAAGGGTTGCATCCCGAAGGCAGAAAAGTTTCACCGGCAACTGCTACTGCTCTGAGGCGGGGGGAGACTATACGCATTCAGATCACTAGAATATGCGCCAACGGCCTCGGCTGAATCGCAAACGTCTGCGCCATATCTTAATGATCGAAGACGTTAGAAACCGTCGAGTGATATGCATCAGTCAGATGAGAACGTAAATGTCGGTTACGTCTACTTACTACATTTGAATTATACCGCTTCGTCGATGCCGAAACAACGACGCCGTTCAATCCTCTCTGCTACTGATCGTCATCTGCGCTCCGCTGATTCATATTGGTAGATGGATGGAGTGAAAACTCACGGTGGTTACGACATTGGACTCACACTGGGATGAGCAGAATTCAGATGCCCTCGTGGGTGTAGTGATTTTTTCATTGTTTCCCTTACTCACTCGAGGTAATTTCAGGATTCTTCTTCCAAGACGGCCTCTATCGGTTTCCCACCACACCCTGTCCAACTGTGTCACTATTGCGTCTGTAATTACGTACATGTTAACGGAACGCCAAGTCCTAATATGACTTTATGTATGAATCTGTTCTACGGTCGTTTTATACAGTGGGTTCTAACAAAAAGCGCTCTCTGTACTTCACTCTACAGTGATTCCAGCTGTGCCCCACCAACGTTTATCATGTTGGCATAAAATGCGAGCCTCCATTGACATATTTTCAGATTCGCAACACACGAGCATATACTCACTTGTAGTCGTTGATCTGTCTAAGGTAGCGGGTCTACGTTCAAAAAATGGTTCAAATGGCTCTGAGCACTATGGGACTCAACTGCTGAGGTCATTAGTCCCCTAGAACTTAGAACTAGTTAAACCTAACTAACCTAAGGACATCACAAACATCCATGCCCGAGGCAGGATTCGAACCTGCGACCGTAGCGGTCTAGCGGTTCCGGACTGCAGCGCCTTTAACCGCACGGCCACTTCGGCCGGCATAGCGGGTCTACGGTTTCATACAATGTTTGAGATGGTTTTAAAATAATAAATAACAAACAAACCTTTGCTTGTTGTTTGTTCATTATTATTCAGCACAAAATGAAAACGTATTGCTCCTCTTCAATACCGTGTCGTCAACGTTACCACCACACTATTTATTAGAACCCAACCATTTGAAACTGTTGTTCGCGTCACTCTGTGTAAACAGCCTAAATCACTGAAAGTTCTGCAAGATCGCCGACAAGTGCCCACACTCAGCTCATGCGTCTTCTTTTATTGTTGTGTTTCGCCTATCGCCCTCATGGCGTCACTCAAGCAATACGTCAGTTTTACGAAGTGTCTTATGAATAAAATGACCATTTGTACGTTTCGCAAACCGGAAATTCAACGTGATTCAATGGATAAAGATAAAAATCGCGGATTCTCACCGATTAACCGTTCTGTTCGCGTGCAAATCATTTTTCAATATATTCACTGAATCAGGTTGAAATAGGGATATAAAAATTGTATATACAGTGTGAACCAGAACGCCACCGACAAAATTTCGGAGGTTGTTCAGCGATTTTTTCTGAGTGTTATTGGTACAACGAACTTGTAGTCTCCGGTGGCTCGTTAAGGAGTAATACTGTAATTATGATTAATTCGCCTTTGTTACCAGAATGATCTTTGTTTCTGTGAAAATACTTTCACAAAAGTGCAAAAGCCTCTAATGCGCAATCACCAAAACGTAGTAACACAAGAGAAACCGATTATTCGTGGGCGCCTATGTACAGATGCAGAAATACTGTGATGATTCGGACATGTCCGTAAGAACAGACACCATATCCATATAAGTATATAGTTCTGGCAACACCGGCCATGACCTTCTTCTTCTGTGCGTATGCACACATAGTCCACGAACTCTTACGGAACTTGGTAAGAATGTCTTCCACGAGTGATGAGATGTGTTGTGGTGGGACACTACGAATGTAGTGTGTGGACATACAAGGTGAGAATGTGGGTCTCGCGGGAGGCGTACGCGAGATAGTTCCTGCAGTCGCGCTCTCCTCCGTGCCCTCGCTGGCTCAGATGGATAGAGCGTCTGCCATGTAAGCAGGAGATCCCGGGTTCGAGTCCCAGTCGGGGTACACATTTTCACCTGTCCTCGTTGATATATATCAACGCCCTTTGGCAGCTGAAGGTATTAACATAATTCTAATTTCTTTCTACTGTGATGAGGTTGCCGTCGCTGCGGGACAGCTGAGCGTTGCGTCGTCGTGCCGCTTTTCCATTGCATTCAGTTATCCCATACGCGAGGTGCATATCGGCTTATTCTTCATCAGTAAAGAACAAGCCAGAGACTGGATCCAGCAGTACTGGATACAAGCAAGAGTAAAGCAGGCCTTACCGTTGTCTACAGCAAGTAACGCGAGGGAGTGGGGCACGTTTAGTACCAAACACGACCCACAGTGATGGAAAGGTGAAAAAGTCGGCGCACGAGTGGCTGTATCCACAACGAAAGTAATTCTTTTCGGGAGGTATCCATACACTTCGGAAGCGGTAGAATTCCAGTACTATTCGTCATGGGAACTAACAAGGAAATACTCCAGCCCGACATGTTTAAGCCTCTTCTGAATATTTTTACACAGGAGGAACGCACCGAAAGAAATGCACTGCCAAAATTTTAGCTGCTAAGACGCTCTGAAGTATTTTAAAGAAAATGTTGAAATAACTTATTTGTGCCGCACGCAGAACCGCTTTAACAGCGGTTTGTACAGCTCTGCCTGCCGAGTGCGCGATTCGGCGAATGAGAAGAAGCAGCTGTGAAAAGAGCGCATAGTGTCGCGTAGCATAAATACGCCAATTTTGAGTAACTAAAGCCTGGTTCACCCCGGAGGGAATGTAAGCGAACACAAGCGAATGAGCACTCGCAGAAAACTCGCCAGTGTTCACTACCGTTTACTTGTATCTCTGTGTAGAAGCGTTTAAACTAGAGGGTAACGAACATTTCCTAAGAACCATTCGTTATTCTGAAGAAATGCAAGCATTTACATTCTGGTTGTCGGACCACGTGGTCTAGCGGTCCCGGCACGTAAGCTTAGCATGTTCGGTCAGAGGGCTGCTTGTTCTCTGCAATAAAACAGAAACTGAGTGAAGTATTCAACGACGGACTTGCAGCAGTGTCATATGACGTCCGCCCAGACCAAATGCCGAGAAAAAAATGTAGTAAAGCTCTTGACTGAAAACCGAGAGGTCTCGGGACCACTCGTTTTTCAATCTGCTTCTTAATGTAGCCTTCACCTCTCAACGATGTTCAGAGTCGCCAGCACGCGAAATTCCTTGGATGCTTTGCTAAAGGACAGACAACAGCGGAACACAAGCGTATGCAAGTCTAACACAATCCAATGAAGTTAGTTCGCATTTGCCTGCCGTTGACATCAGACGAGATTCTCGTTCGCTGATGCTTGCTCACCCGCGCTCATTCCGGTGTAAATCAGGCTTGAATTGTACAAAAAAAATGTATCTTTTCACTAATTTCTTGAATAGCTTCCAATTCAGATCGACAGCTAAAGCGTTGCAGATGTATTCCTTACAAAGGTGACTAGCAGAGAAATAAAATCATTCCACCGTCTGATGTCACATTACGGACGACAGACATCAATCAGGACTTTAATTTGTTGAAACGAAATAATTCTTGCAAATACTTCATTTTATAACACTGCCAAAGCAGTTCTTATATAATTTATAAATATTATACATTTGGCTAACAATGCAACAATTCCTTGTTTATTCTCTATACTCGTCACAAAAATACGGTTTTATTTAGACAGAACTGGGAAGGAGTAAGAAATGGCGGTGGCCATTGTTTTGCATATTGTGCTCCGTACCAAGCACACTTGATCAAATTCGTAAAATGTGGTGATGCCAAATGACAATGCAAAAATGACTGAAGTTTAAAAATGCTTTTCCGCTGATAAACACAAAATGACAAACAACTATCGGAAATTACATTGTCCGACAATTTCTTGAAAATGCTCTCCGCTGTCGATAAAACTCTTTATCGAGAGGTTGAACCACACTAGTAGCTCTGGGTGGAAGTCGCGTTGTATCAGCAGTCTTTTCATCGACCTCCTCTAATACAAATATATCGTTATGTACAGACCAAGAGTCCAACCCAAGCAATGAATTATTTTCTGAAAATGGTAGTTAGATGTTTCGAATGAAATGCTGATAATTATCCTTCCCCATTTTTCAGGTTTTTGAAAGTCGATTACAAGACTTTTGCAACTAAACAGTCCTTTTCTTTGTTTTTGGTCCTAGTTTTCCTTGAAGTTCTTGAAGAAAGGTATAAACCAGCAGAAACAGCAATAAACTCATAACTGGCGTTATTGTATACGAATAGCGTCGTAATATTCATCGATTGCACAACCGACTCTGACTTTTTTTATCCAAAAATGATAAAGTGCTGTGTGTACGCAGTTCTTTCATGAAACGTGGCTGATCAGGATTATACATTGCAGTTGCAGGGGCAACAGCAAGCTTTCTCTTTAGGCGAGCTATGAGTTTCTCTATAGTATCGTCTATTAATGACTACTCCTCTATACGGTTACTCGAAGTAAAATTTGTAATTTTGCGACTTCCTATTCTGTAAGGTTCCTTGAACCTGCTCCGAACAGTTTTTCTTTCACAGTTCTGCGACTTTCAATTTGGCACATAATTATTATTTCGTGTATCTCTTTCTTCCATCTATACAGTTCACGTTCCAAGTTTATGAAGTGAAAGTAGCCTTGAACACTGCTTAACCTAGTGTTTTTCCCCTCCTCCTTTTAACCAAAAATTCACAGCCTTTCATTTGTCACTGAAAGCTATTGTACTGCATTTTTTCTTTGGACTGGGAAAGTATTCTTTGTTCCACACACTTATTGGCAGAAGTGTCATCATAAAAGCCACTGTGTGGAATTGTCAGAATTATTTCCTATTTCTTCTTAAGTTTTCACAGTTTCTAACGAAGTGCCCACGTTATTCGAATAAATGTCTAAGAAATTAACTAGCATACAACACATATGGAGGTCTTCAGGAGACTAGGTGATTTCGACTGGAAACCACATTCTTTGCAATATTGAGAACGTAAACTGGATTCCACTTTACTGTGTATCTCTGGAACATAAAGACCGATGCTATTAGCAGACATATATTACGAAAACGCAATGGATATTAATTCAGTTTCATCTCCATCGGGTTACATCGTGTTTACTGTTTACAAATGTACCGCGACCTAGGTTATGTGCCTGGCTCGTTGCGCATGTGCAGATGCTACAGCTCCAAAGTAGGGGTGTCCATTTCTCCCGCCGCCTACCTGGCTACGAATTTTGTAATTTTAAACTTTTTTTATAAATATTTGCTGTGCATCTTAGCAGCTAAAATTTTGCCAGTGTTTTTTTTTTATTTTTTTTTATTTATTTTATTTTATTTTATTTTTTTTTAGAAGTATTCTTCCTGTATAAACAGTTTCAAGGCAGGTTTCGACACGCGAATTGGACCGTTTCCTTTTAAGCTGAAAAATGATATACCTGTATTTTATCTATATTACAGCAGTGCATAATAATAAGTAATTTAAGTTTTCATTTGGATCACTCTATTATCATTCCAGCGGAACAGGTTATTTTCCACACTTTGCAGTGTTTGAAACTGAAAATAAAGCAATAAGCACTTTTGTCTTCGTTAGCGGCAGGAAGACACTCTGTACGGTACAGCGGTAGGATGCTTGCTATTACACAGCAGCTGACAGCGAAAGTTGCGCCACTGGTTTTCGCAGCCAACGGGTCTGTGTTCCTCATTCCAGGCTGCAGCTTACTGAGGCAGCTCCATTGTGCAACCAGTAGCACATACTGGTGATGGAAGAACTTCAATTTCTGAAAATTGACGAACAAGCGGTGATGCATGTTAAAAAAGACACGCAAGCGAAAAGAAGATGTGTTGACGTTGGAGAAAGGAACTAAGTTTAAGAATTTCACGGTCTTTCGGTCTTTACAGACAGAGGTCTACAATAATAAGCGAAAACATTATGACCGCTCCCGTCCGCAAGGCAAAATGTCGCCTGATAGCGTTGTGGGCACGTGACGTTTAAAGGAAAGTATAAAGTACTAGCGGTCTGGCCCGGCTTCGCACTGATAGCGTTAAGAATCTATGGCCAGACGACTTGACTGGCGTAGTGTTTGGGGCCTTGAATAAAATTTAGAGATCATTATTAAGTAAGTCAGTATCATCACTTTCATGTAACGTATGAGATGCAAGCAGCGCACACCAGGAAAGTTGTCTGGAGGCATGAATGTTGTGTGTTCCATATTGAATTAGTGTTTGGATTGACATCTCATGGCAACCATGAAAGCGCATCGTGATGTGAGTAATAAGTTTACAACAAATGTAAATATGGTATGCGAATCATTGTGTGTGTATATGTGTGTGTGTGTGTGAGAGAGAGAGAGAGAGAGAGAGAGAGAGAGAGAGAGAGAGAGAGAGAGTGAGTGAGTGAGTGAGTGAGTGATTCAAAATGTAGCGAAGGCTGGCTTACACGGTTCAAATATCAGAAGAAATAAGAAGAAACACACATGACCTTCACGTTTATCTCGTGTTGCAGCACTCCTCTTGTCAAGCTTAGCACGCAATGTGATGCACTGGTGAGACTCACTGCCACAATTCTTTGCTGTGGACTCTTTATGGCAGACTTCTTCGCCGTACCACGCAAAGAGTTGTGTCCACATGTAGGTTTGATTCAAGAAAGCGGAAAGCTAAAAGCTGAGTAATCTGCTGCGCTGCTGAAAGAACGTATTGTTTGTAAACAAAGCAAAGTTGCTGAAGTACTTTCGCGGAAAACGTTTTACTTGAAGCTTAAAAAATAAACCACGTATTTTGGGTCCCCATGTTCTTTCGCTAGACAGTTGTTCTCAAACGATTACAGGGAAAGTATAGGATGAAAATATTTGATTATTTCAGATTGTGCATCTGACATGACACCTTGTTGATGAAGTGGTTATCTTTTCGTTATTGGTCATATTTGTTACGACACTCCTTCATAGTCGAATAACTCATTGCCATTGTTTGACAAATTTTCAGTGAATTACGAGTGTGACTTACGACTGGCAACTGAGGGAAGCAGAAATTGGCAATATGAAATTGTAGTTACGTTTCAAAACGCGTCCTTGAACTATTTGTAGAAGTATTCTGAAATCTTTTATATCCATCTCCGCAAGAAATTTCTGAATTCCAACCAAGAAGACTGTACTAATGTTTTTATGATCTTTAAAATCCCTACATCTCTTTTTATCCAGTCTCCACTTATTTAGAAGTATTCTGTATATTTTGAGTTTCCAGACAAATAATGTCTTTCACCTGACCAAGCAGAGAATCATGTTGGCACCTAAGTTTGATTCGAGCAAAGTAGGAAGCCTAATGTTGAGTCATTTGCTGCGCTGCTGCACAACTTTATGTGTAACGAAGTCAAACTGCATCCCATACTGCGTTTCAACCTACGAATAAATAATTGAGAAGTACAAGTTTTGGACTCGCATGGTTCTTCGCTAGGCAGTTGGTTTGAAACGACTGCAGTCACCTGTATGTCAACCAGGTGACGTGCATGTCCCTAACCATTATTAAAACAGGAAATGGGGACTTACAGTGTAACGTGGAATCCGAGCCACATTTCCTTTCTGGTGAATCCCCAGACAATTGAGACGTGAATGATAGGTTACAAGGCAGAATGACAAAAACTGAGCCAGCCAGGATTCAGTCCTGCAACCTTACATAGCCAAACGCGCTACGGCCATTTTTTTTCCCGGATTAGATCGCCTTTCTGCGTGGATCGGTGTACCTATTAGTGAAAACTGGATCAAAATCCCTGTACTAGTTCCTGAAATTAGAATGCACATAGAGAGGGACACTACGAGGCATATATATATATATATATATATATATATATATATATATATATATATTATTATTATTATTATTATTCACGTTTGGGCCCTACTGGACCACGCGAAGTACAATCACGGGGCATTCAGTTATTTTCTTTTAGACTTTCTCTCTGCCCAAATTGTTTTCATTCTCTCGGAATGAGCTCTTTTCCTTTCATCAGACCATGTGGTTCCAGTTTTCTTTGGTTTCTCAGCTTGACCAACTACCCAGTCATGAATTTTTTGCCCAAATAATTTTCTGTCTTGAATTTCATCTTGTTTTATATCTGCCTCTTTCATGTCCTCTTTTATAGCAGCAATCCATTTTATTGTCTCAAATTTGGCTTTACTTCGATTTTCGTAGAATTCCACTACTTGTTTAGTTAGTCTGGTAGCATCCATTCTTTTAATATGTCCATAAAATTTTAATCTGCGTTTTTTCATATCCGAATATATGCTGGTGTATTGTTGAATTTCACTATTTGCTCTTAGCCTGTATGTTCCTTCTTCAATATATTTTGGACCTAGAATTTTTCTGATTACTTTTCTTTCTCTTTTTTGGATTTCTTGAATGTCCTTTTTTCTGTTTAAAATTAGCGTTTCAGCCCCATAAAGGCACTCTGGTTTTATGACCGTTTTGTAATGTCTCAATTTAGAGTACCTCGAGAGACATTTTTTGTTGTAGATGTCTTTTGTAAGTCTAAAAGCTGTCTCCATCTTTTGACAACGAATTTCATTTCCAATTTTTTCTAGACCAGTCTCTGAGATTGTTTCACCTAAATATTTGAATTGCGAAACTCTTTTGATTTTTCCATACTTAGTTTCCAAAAGTTTGGGTGCCAGTTTGTTGCTAGTCATATACTGTGTTTTTTCAAATGAGATTTGGAGACCTACTCTTTCTGCTGTTTCTTTAAGAATTTCTATTTGTTTCTGAGCAATTTGGATGTCCTGCGTTAGAATAACCAAGTCGTCTGCAAAGGCCAAACAGTCTATTCGAATATTTGTTCGTCCTAATTTCACTGGTTGGTCAATTTTGAACTCCAATTTTCGTTCGCGCCACTCTTGTATTACTTTTTCTAGAACGCAGTTAAATAGCAACGGAGAGAGTCCATCACCTTGCCTCACGCCTGTTTTTATTTCAAAGGATTCTGAAATTTCTCCTCTGAACTTTACTTTTGATTTTGTACCAGTTAGCGTGTCTCTGATAATTGCCGTGGTTTTAGGATCCAGGCCTTGTTCTTTCACAATTTGGAAAAGAGATTCACGATCCACTGAGTCATAAGCCTTTCTAAAATCTACAAAGGTACAAACTAGTTTTTTATTGTAAATTTTTTGATGTCTGAGAATTAGTTTGAGGACTAAAATCTGTTCTGGGCAAGATCTATTTGGCCTGAAACCTGCTTGATATTCGCCAATTTTCCATTCAAGTTGTTGTTGTGCTCGGTTCAGAAGACATTGAGAGAGGATTTTGTATGTGACTGGAAGAAGAGAAATTCCTCTGTAATTATTAACATCAGTTTTGTCTCCCTTCTTATGAAGTGGGTGAATCAAGGCGGTTTTCCATTCATCAGGAATTTTTTCAGTTTGCCAAATGTTTTGCATGATTGAAGTAATTTCTTTAACGGTTTTTGGACCAGCTGCCTTTAAAAGTTCTGCAACAATTCCATCTTCACCAGATGCTTTGTTGTTTTTCAACCTATGAATTTCTTTAATGATTTCCTCTTCATTTGGTGCAAGTGAAACTGGATTGCATTGTTGGGGAATTTTTGGTGGAAATCTTTCTGTGGGCTCGGGGCAATTTAGAAGATTCTTAAAATATTTAGAAAGTTCTTTGCAATTTTCTTGGTTGTTAAGAGCCAACTGTCCATTTTCCTTCTTGAAGCAAAGATTCTGGGGTTGGTACCCCTTTATTTTGGTTTTAAAAGTTTTATAAAAATTTCTGGTATTGTATTTCTGAAAATCTTCTTCAATTTCTAAGAGTTGACTATTCTCATATTGTCTTTTTGTTTGTCTAATTAGTTTTGAAGTGTCTTTTCTAGTTGTCAGGAATGTATCATATGTGTCTTCTGTCTTGTTGCTATTCCATGCTTTAAATGTCTCTTGTCTGGCTTTGATTGCATGATCACAGTTTTCATTCCACCAAGCATGTTTCTTGTGTTTTCGTAAAGGAATTTGATCTTGAGCTGTTTTGATAATCTTGTGTTTGAGTTGTTCCCAATTTTGTGCACTTGTTTTGTCAAATTCGTCTGCTAATAATGATGGTTGGATTTTACTGGTGTCAAATTTGGGGATTAATGGTGTCCTTTTGTTGAAATTTTGGGGTTTTAGCTTTAGTTTCACACGGGTTAAGTAATGGTCTGAGTCAATATTGGCGCCTTTACGAACTTGAACATTTAAAATTTCTTTGTGACATGGATACGAGATTGCAATATGGTCAATTTGGAATTCACCTATGTCCTTGTTAGGTGATCGCCATGTCTTTTGTTTTGAAGGTTTTTTCTTAAAATGACTTGACATAATTTTGAGATTGAAATTTCTGCAAAATTCTACCAGCCTCTTTCCATTTTGATTGGTCCATTTATGTGCAGGGAATTCACCGACCGTTTTTCTAAATTTTCTCTCTTTCCCTAACTGTGCATTAAAATCACCCATTAAAATCTTTACATAATTTTGAGGAATTTTGGAGACTGTATTCTCTAACACTTCCCATGACTTATTTACTTTTTCTGGATTTGTTTTATTCTCCTGGTTGATAGGCATGTGTGCGTTAATTAAACAGTACATTTTATTTGCACATTTCATGGAAATTGTCATTAGTCTGTTGTTTACTGGATTTACTTCGATTACGGAGCCAAGAATGTCTTGCGAAATTGCGAATGCAACACCCAGATGCGGAGTGTTTTTAAGAATTCTTTTGTCTGTTTTACTTTTAAACAATCGGTAGTTTCCAAAATCCATGGTATTCTCATCAGGCAACCTTGTTTCTTGCAGGGCTAAAATTTTGATATTTTGTTCTTTTAGTGTGTCTCCTAATTTATAGAGTTTTCCTGGTGTCAAGAGAGAGTTAATATTGATAGTTCCAAAAAATGTTTCGACCTTGGGCATGAGTCGGTCAAAAGACTTCGATTTCCTCTGGTTTGGGATATAGCGTTTCAGCCTAGTCTCCCCAGAATCCGATAGACTAGTTGCGCCACTGATGGCGGAGGATTTGTTACCACCTGGGGTAATTTTGTAATTACTAAAACGCTCCATAATAGTACTTAGAATCAAAGGGTTGAGCTCAGAAAAGCTCAGTGGTTAAGACTGGAGTGGTTAGTTCCAGAATTTGTATTACGGCCGCACCTCTGGTGAACAGACGCCGACCACAGTGCCGCTTGTTACAAGTCAGACGCAAGGTGGATTTATTGTATTATGTGCCTCTTCCGCTAGTTCCACCGTACCGAGATTCGTTCTCTCCGCCTTCACTACCGTTGAGGTCTTCGCTGTAACCCTAGCAAAGGGGCCCTGACAGAGTACTATCACCCGGGCCAGGTGAACTCTGGTTTTTTAAACGAGGTTGTTACTCCTCCCCCTCCACCTTCCTCATCACTTGCATAATGAGGCCCCGGGCTTGGGACCGGTACAGCGGAGTTATATATATATATATATATATATATATATATATATATATATATATATATATATATATATATGGAGCGAGAGAGAGAGAAAAGAGTTGCAGAGACGAATGCTGAATAATTCTAGCGACGTTACAAGACGTAAATGGGGAAAACCCGTGTCACAAGCAACTTCGAAAAAGGGTGGGTGATTACGGCACGGGCATGGGAATGAAGCTGGTAGGTTCTTCACATCCTACTGCCGTGAGCATCTGCGGAAAGTGGTTGAAGGACGGTGAAACTACGAGAAGGCTCAACGTCCTGGACGTCCAAGTCTCATCACAGAAAGGCTGGAGGCTTGCCCAATCTGTAAAACAGAATAGCAGGTGATCTGTGGCAGATATGATAACGCAGTACATAGCAGGTGCAGGCGGAGAACACCGTTTAGCGAACGTTGTTGAATATGGTGCCCAGCAACAGATATCTCTACGTATACCCATGCTGGCCAAATTACTTCGTCAGTTACGATTGCAATAGGAACTGGATCGTAAGGACTGGACCTTGGATCAATAGAAACGTTTCTTGTTACATGAAGTCGATGGTCGTGTGCGGATGCGCCGTCATCCAGGCGAACGGCTGCTAGAAAAATGCACCACGCCCCATGGGACCAGTGGTAGTAATCCAGAGTTATGTACTACATGAATATTAGTACGGAGTAGCTGCAACTCGTCATGCTTGAAGATAGATGCTTCCCTGGCTTGAAGATAGATGCTTCCCTGACGGTGATGGCTTCTTCCAGCAGTATACACGTCGTGTCAAAAGGCGACAAACGTGCTTCAGTGGTTTGAGGAACGTGATAGTGAACTCAAGATGCTGTCTTGGCAACCAGATTTGCCTGATCTGAGCCGGATGCAACACGTCTGGCACGCTGTTGGGCGCCACATCCTCTCTCACAGACCTCCGGCCCATAATTTAATGGAACTGCGTGACCTGTGCGTAGGCATCCGGTGCCACATACCTCCAGAAACTTACCAAGTACTTACCGAATCCACGCCACACAGTTTTGCTGCTGAATTGCGTTCCAAAGATGGGCCAACACGCTGTGAGCAGCTGGTCATAATGTTCCAACTCATCGGTGTAACACAGTTGTCGAAGTAATTCGGCCGTGGCCTTGTTTTAAGTACCATCCCTGTAGCCACCTTATTAAGTTTAGGAAAGCCATGGAAAACCAAAATAGTGTGTGTGTGTGTGTGTGTGTGTGTGTGTGTGTGTTTTGTTTCTTTGCGGGTGGTCTAGCGGTTCTAGGCGCTTCAGTCCGGAACCGCGCGACTGCTACGGTCGCAGGTTCGAATCCTGCCTCGGGCGTGGATGTGTGTGATGTCCGTAGGTTAGTTAGGTTTAAGTAGTTCTAAGTTCTAGGGGACTGATGACCACAGATGTTAAGTCCCATAGTGCTCAGAGCCATTTTGTTTGTTTGCGCGCACGCGGGCACGAGAAATAGAGTTATAGACGGTATAATGTGAGTTGGTAAGGATTACGTTTGGAGGCTACAGGGTGCATTACTGAAGAAAGGTGATCCGTATGCAGGATGGAGGTTAACGCCGTTATTCATTAAACCTGAAACGTTTCAGTGCGAGAGGGAGATGGAGTAAAATTTCAATACACTGTACATTCTTGCATCAGCCCTCTTTAAAATCGTCGAAAGGGAAACACACCAGTAGTAACCAGAAGTAACTGAAGGCACACGTATACGAGTATTTGTTTTAGCAGTAATGGATAAAAATATGTCATACTTACGAGTGATTGGCAGGTCCTACTTCCATCGAACTAAACGTTTTGATCGATAACACTTCGCCGCCGTCCGTTCAGCGACAATTCTTGGTGAATCATATTCTCATCTGAATAGGTTAAATTACTTCCCTTCTTCATTAAAAAATAAAATATTATTCTCAAATGAATACATCAAATACCCTCACTATTTATTTTAAGAAATATTTATTTCTTAATGGCTGAATCTTATGCACTTTTCGTCCCACAAACGAGTAAGTAAATTACACTAAAAGAGCGCAATGTCTCCCTGTTTACACTACCGTGCATCCCCAAATCAGTGTGTAACAGTATCGGTCATTACAATCCCAGTATTCTACAGTACTAGGTAGCAGATCTTCATAACGCATACTCCAACGGCGTGAGAACATTTAAACAGCTTTAAAATTCCTCCAAACGTAGAAGACGCTCATATGTGGTGTGAACTTGTCGTTCCCGGTGACGTCAGTGCTGTTACTATTCATACGTCCGTAGCCTTGGGCTGAAACCATAGACGTTTCGCACTATAACACCAACACTTTTAACGTACTGCTAAGCTCTACTGCAATTTCCACAGTACTTGATAAGTGTCCCGTCACGTGATGATAACGATAGCCTCGAATGCAAAACTTTCGGACAGTAATCGAATTTTTAACGCTGATAAGATACTGTAGTTGATGCCGTAATCCTGTGTTTGAAAACTAAACTCTTGAAGTGCTGGCAGTTTGTGTCAAGATACAGCACAAGATGTTCTAAACGAACTTTCAATAGTACCTGTGTATTACCTTGCTACGTTGTTACATTCGCACAGCAGTGGCTTCTACGAAGATGGACAAAGTTTCACAAGAGGGTAAACTTTAGCCGATCTGAGCTTCGTGTGTCCGTGTCCCAGAAGAGGAGGCACATGAACCCAGCAGCAGCGCAGGTACGCTCTTGAAATTACTTCATACACATTTCTAGTTCCGACCATCAATCTCGTTTACCTTTTATGTCACCAGTGTGAGTACTCTATAGTCTCTAGAATATGACGTGCTGAAGTTATAGACACCGACGTAAGAATTTGCGATTACAGTGAGTGCCATAAAGAAATGGCTGTTCCAAATGTGAACTAATTCCTGAATTACAAGTATTTAACAAAGATATTTACTTCATTCTTACATAATGTCATCTGGAAAATCACAACCACTATCATTTTTGCTTGCTATTTTGAAACAAGGCATTCTGCAAGTGACGTCCATTTCAGTGTTGATACTACGGCAAGAAAATGATCCGTAGCAGGACATTGGCCTTCCGGTCCAAAACAGCCTGTGTCGGACGTACATATACTTTTTAGGGTTCCGTGCCTCAAATTGTAAAAATGGAACCCTTAAAGAATCGCTTTGTTGTCCGTGCATCTATCTGCCTGTCTGTATGACGATTAAGAACGCTTTTTGTCACGAGTAGGTAGATGCCCGACGTTCAAATTTATGTCACACATTAAGGTCTGTGGTTTCTTGGCGGTGAAAAAATTGTAAGCTTCCAAGTCAACTCAGTCAAAAGATATGGCCATTTATTTCACATATTTTGCTTCTCGAAAACTCGTTCGTAAAAACCTATAGGATGCTTCCTGTTGACCTAGAATCATGAAATTTGGCAAAAAGCAAAGTTTTACAGAACAATTAATGGAAAAATCCAAAAATCGTTAATTTGCAATTGTATAACAGGAAAAAATATTTTTTCCCTTTATACTCCATCTCTCTGTTTATCTCTCCGTCTATTAAAATCCTTTTTCTTTGAAGAGGTTAGCACACCAAGTTCAACTGTATGTCAGAAACTGAGGTTTATGGTTCCTTGGCGGTGTAAAAATTCTAAGCTTATAAGCCAATTCAATCAGAAGGTATACTCATTTATGTCACATACTTTGAAACTTGAAAAGTCGCTGATCAAAACTCATAGTTTACTTTCCGTTGACCTAGAGTCATGAAATTCCGCAAGAAACACGATTTCACAGTGAAGACAAAGGAAAAAAATCTGAAATTTGTTGAACTGTAATTATATCACATAAAAAATATCTTTTTGCCGTTTGAACAAACATCGCATTCATCATACCACTATGGGTTGCTCACATGCGTCGAGCTACGGTAGCATCAATCTGATAGCAGTGGCGAAACCTGGGTCAAGACTCCCCTTTTTTGCGACCGAGGGCTGCTATTACTGGTAATTTTACTCTTTGCAAACGGTTGCTGACCACGCAGCCACGTTCAAAACTACTGTAGAGATTTTGATACACTCTTGGAATACCCGGGCGCAGTTTCTCGTCAATAGCGATATCGATAACGCAAAAATCGTAGAGATTCTCGATTCCCAGGCTGGATGGAGAAGGGTGTGAGTTCGGATATGGTAAGTACGAATCTCGTAAGCATACAAATGAGGAGTAGGTACCTTCCATAAACGTAAGGATTGAATATAAGCCCCACGAACAGTGCACAGCACTGTTATGAGGAGTGCGTTTGGAACGTTAATGTAATTCAGGGAAATTTTTCTCGTATCTGCATTGTCAGTTTTGCTTACTGAAGATCGATTCGAATCCTGGAGGTGGAAGAAATGTTTACCATCAGTATTTTGTCGGTAAGGAAGGAGATGCGATGGCGTGAAGTTCTTTAACAACACACTTTGCACCAGTGACCTAGATCAGGCTCCAAATCTCTTCGCGGTGTCTCATGCAGTGAGGACATGTGACACTGTTGATGGAGACCATCCGTCGGATGAGGGCTTTGAGCTCGGGGACTCCCTCGGTGCTATTCGAGTGGAGTAAGGTGTGTGCCGGTACTGAGTTTCACCCCTTCCCTTCCCTCATTACCACACAGCACGGATATGTCACTACACTATACACCCACTTTGATAGTCAACTACACCCAACAACATCGCTTAAGATACCACTCTCAGTCACCATATGAGGAAGAGCCAATGTGTGCGGGGGAAGAAAGACTTTTCCTATTAGGCATCCGAATAACCTCTCGTGATCTGCCAGCCAACAATGTGACACAACGTTTTCTCTCTTTGATTTTGGAAGTGACAAACCAGATAAAAGTGAATCTTTTCACTCATCATCAATAAAAGTTTTCTTGAAATTAAATCCCAAATTATGTGGAATATCTTTAATTCTACATCCGATTTAGGAGAGATTATGCCCTAAATCTGTTACATTGCTATGCGTACGGAATGCTTAGTTTCAGTAGACGAAGGGTTCGTGAAGCAGAAAAAATATAAATTGAAACTTTCTGGCTGATTAAAACTGTGTTTCGGACAAGGATTCGAAACTGGGACCTGTAGTACTAAACGAGCAAGTTTCGCAGGAGAACTTCTATAAGTATGAGAGACAGAGATGAGTTTCTTTAAAGCTGTGAGGCCGGGTCGTGAGTCGTGCTTGGATAGATGAGGGTCGAGGCACAGTCCGACACGCAGTTTTAATGTCAGGAGGTTTCATATCAGCGCACACTCCACTGCAGAGTGAAAAATTCATACTGGAAGTATAACTTACTGAAGACATCCTGAAATTCTCCTAACAATGATGGGAAACTTCCTCTCGTAAAATGTTTAATGAGAACCTACATCTACATTTATACTCCGCAAGCCACCCAACGGTATGTGGCGGAGGGCGCTTTACGTGCCACTGTCCCTTTCCTGTTCCAGTCGCGTATGGTTCGCGGGAAGAACGACTGTCTGAAAGCTTCCGTGCGCTCTCTAATCTCTCTAATTTTACATTCGTGATCTCCTCGGGAGGTATAAGTAGGGGGAAGCAATATATTCGATACCTCATCCAGAAACGCACCCTCTCGAAACCTGGCGAGCAAGCTACACCGCGATGCAGAGCGCCTCTCTTGCAGAGTCTGCCACTTGAGTTTGTTAAACATCTCCGTAACGCTATCACGGTTACCAAATAACCCCGTGACGAAACGCGCCGCTCTTCTTTGGATCTTCTCTATCTCCTCCGTCAATCCGATCTGGTACGGATCCCACACTGATGAGCAATACTCAAGTATAGGTCGAACGAGTGTTTTGTAAGCCACCTCCTTTGTTGATGGATTGCATTTTCTAAGGACTCTCCCAATGTATCTCAACCTGGTACCCGCCTTACCAACAATTGATTTTATATGATCATTCCACTTCAAATCGTTCCGCATGCATACTCCCAGATATTTTACGGAAGTAACTGCTACCAGTGTTTGGTCCGCTATCATATAATCATACAATAAAGGATCCTTCTTTCTATGTATTCGCAATACATCACATTTGTCTATGTTAAGGGGCAGTTGCCACTCCCTGCACCAAGTGCCTATCCGCTGCAGATCTTCCTGCATTTCGCTACAATTTTCTAATGCTGCAACTTCTCTGTATACTACAGCATCATCCGCGAAAAGCCGAATGGAACTTCCGACACTACCTACTAGGTCATTTATATATATTGTGAAAAGCAATGGTCCCATAACACTCCCCTGTGGCACGCCAGAGGTTACTTTAACGTCTGTAGACGTCTCTCCATTGATAACAACATGCTGTGTTCTGTTTCCTAAAAACTCTTCAATCCAGCCACACAGCTGGTCTGATATTCCGTAGGCTCTTACTTTGTTTATCAGGCGACAGTGCGGAACTGTATGGAACGCCTTCCGGAAGTCAAGAAAAATAGCATCTACCTGGGAGCCTGTATCTAATATTTTCTGGGTCTCATGAACAAATAAGGCGAGTTGGGTCTCACACGATCGCTGTTTCCGGAATCCATGTTGATTCCTACATAGTAGATTCTGGGTTTCCAAAAACGACATGATACTCGAGCAAAAAACATGTTCTAAAATTCTACAACAGATCGACGTCAGAGATATAGGTCTATAGTTTTGCGCATCTGCTCGACGACCCTTCTTGAAGACTGGGACTACCTGTGCTCTTTTCCAATCATTTGGAACCTTCCGTTCCTCTAGAGACTTGCGGTACACGGCTGTTAGAAGGGGGGCAAGTTCTTTCGCGTACTCTGTGTAGAATCGAATTGGTATCCCGTCAGGTCCAGTGGACTTTCCTCTGTTGAGTGATTCCAGTTGCTTTTCTATTCCTTGGACACTTATTTCGATGTCAGCCATTTTTTCGTTTGTGCGAGGATTTGGAGAAGGAACTGCAGTGCGGTCTTCCTCTGTGAAACAGCTTTGGAAAAAGGTGTTTGGTATTTCAGCTTTACGCGTGTCATCCTCTGTTTCAATGCCATCATCATCCCGGAGTGTCTGGATATGCTGTTTCGAGCCACTTACTGATTTAACGTAAGACCAGAACTTCCTAGGAATTTCTGTCAAGTCGGTACATAGAATTTTACTTTCGAATTCACTGAACGCTTCACGCATAGCCCTCCTTACGCTAACTTTGACATCGTTTAGCTTCTGTTTGTCTGAGAGGTTTTGGCTGCGTTTAAACTTGCAGTGAAGCTCTCTTTGCTTTCGCAGTAGTTTCCTAACTTTGTTGTTGTACCACGGTGGGTTTTTCCCGTCCCTCACAGTTTTACTCGGCACGTACCTGTCTAAAACGCATTTTACAATTGCCTTGAACTTTTTCCATAAACACTCAACATTGTCAGTGTCGGAACAGAAATTTTCGTTTTGATCTGTTAGGTAGTCTGAAATCTGCCTTCTATTACTCTTGCTAAACAGATAAACCTTCCTCCCTTTTTTTATATTCCTATTAACTTCCATATTCAGGGATGCTGCAACGGCCTTATGATCACTGATTCCCTGTTCTGCACATACAGAGTCGAAAAGTTCGGGTCTGTTTGTTATCAGTAGGTCCAAGATGTTAACTCCACGAGTCGGTTCTCTGTTTAATTGCTCGAGGTAATTTGCGGATAGTGCACTCAGGATAATGTCACTCGATGCTCTGTCCCTACCACCCGTCCTAAACATCTGAGTGTCCCAGTCTATATCTGATAAATTGAAATCTCCACCTAAGACTATAACATGCTGAGAAAATTTATGTGAAATGTATTCCAAATTTTCTGCTGCTGCTGAGTCGGGAAGTCGGTAAAAGGAGCCAATTATTAACCTAGCTCGGTTGTTGAGTGTAACCTCCACCCATAATAATTCACAGGAACTATCTACTTCACTACAGGATAAACTACTACTAACAGCGACGAACACTCCACCACCGGTTGCATGCAATCTATCCTTTCTAAACACCGTCTGCACCTTTGTAAAAATTTCGGCAGAATTTATCTCTGGCTTCAGCCAGCTTTGAATGGAGAAATACTGTCAAAATTTTGTCATCTGTTAAAATTGCATTTATCGTGTGATCTGTTTTTATGTTTTGCATTTTTATTGACGTCTGGTGACCATACCGTCCATCTAAAACATTATTACATGTGTGATGCATAAGATTATTACAAAATGTGGAAGTATACAGAAAATAGATTACATCAGACCACAGCCCATCTTGGTAACTGGCAATAATTGTAATTACTTTGAATTATTGTGTAGTCTATGAAGTTAAGCGTAAAAGAACTCAGGCATCTTGTAGACTCGAATTGATGTAAGAGTAAAAATTTCATATGAGTTCTCAGAAGAAGGAACACGATCAGCGAGGAACCAAGTCCCTGTTACTTGAAGTCTCTCTCGGAGATTTAAATCATCATTCCGTTGTATTTTATCTCTGCCGACAAAAACAAGGCAGTTATGGGAAGATTAAGAAAATCTGATAAGGTCAAGGGAGGAGTGGCGTCTGGCCTTCGTCACGCTGCCATTCGCGCACGAAGGCTGCAGGGACCGAAAGCGCTAGCGGCGGCCGCAAACCACGGACCTGCTACTGGTGGCGTTCTTCTAAAACGTCTTCATTCAGTGTCTGTTTTCATGTTAATAACAACAATAATATTTATTTATCCTTTCATCATTTGCACACTCGTATGAAGAAATCAGATACAGATAAAGATTGTGTGTGTGTGTATTTGTGTGTGTGTGTGTGTGTGTGTGTGTGTGTGTGTGTGTTCCACATCTCCTAAACCTCTGTACTGATTTCAGTCAAATTTGTACATATACCTCTTACTGTCTGGCAACAACCGCTGGGGGGCTAAGAACGACTTATCATATTTCAGGAGGTACGACGTCATAAACAATGAGAAAAACTGCCGCATCATGCATGACTTTTACATGTATTACTTCTGTGCCACTTAGTCTTTTCGCAATAAATTTCGCAGGCAGTATCAACATGTACCGCTAAATGCACCTGTACAGGTTTATCAGGCTACCACGTATGGTTCAGGAGATATGACGTCATAAACACTGAGATGCGCATCGTCGATGAGGTTTAAATTTATTACTTCTTTTCTACTAACTCTATTTGCAACAGATTTTGCAGAGAGTATCCATATATCTCGCTGAATCTACACTACTGGCCATTAAATTGCTACACCACGAAGATGACATGCTACAGACGCGAAGTTTAACCGACAGGAGGAAGATGCTGTGATATGCAAATGATTAGCTTTTCTGAGCATTCACACAAGGTTGACGCCGGTGGCGACACCTACAACGTGCTGACATGAGGAAAGTTTCCAAACGATTTCTCGTACACAAAAAGCAGTTGACCGGCGTTGCCTGGTGAAATGTTATTGTGATGCCTCTTGTAAGAAGGAGAAATGCGTACCATCACGTTTCCGAATTTGATAAAGGTCGGATTGTAGCCTATCGCGATTGCGGTTTATCGTATCGCGACATTGCTGCTCGCGTTGGTCGAGACCCACTGGCTGTTAGCAGAATATGGAATCGGTGGGTTCAGGAGTGTAATACGTAATGCCGTGCTGGATCCCAACGGCCTCGTATCACTAGCAGTCGAGATGACAGGCATATTATCCGCATGGCTGTAACAGATCGTGCAGCCGCGCCTCGATCCCTGAGTCAGTAGATGGGGACGTTTGCAAGACAACAACCATCTGCACGAGCAGTTGGACGACGTTTGCAGCAGCATGGACTATCAGCTCGCAGACCATGGCTGCGGTTACCCTTGACGCTGCATCACAAACAGGAGCGCCTGCGATGGTGTACTCAACGACGTACCTGGGTGGACGAATGGCAAAACGTCATTTTTTCGGGTGAATCCAGTTTCTGTTTACAGCATCATGATGGTCCCATCCGTGTTTGGCGACATCGCGGTGAACGCACATTGGAAGCGTGTATTCGTCATCGCCATACTGGCGTATCACCCGGCATGATGGTATGGGGTGCCATTGGTTACACGTCTCGGTCACCTCTTGTTCGCATTGACGGCACTTTGGACATTGGACGTTACATTTCAGACGTGTTACGACCCTTGGTTCTACCCTTCATTCGATCCCTGCAAAGCCCTACATTTCAGCAGGATAATACACGACCGCATGTTGCAGGTCCTGTACGGGCCTTTCTGCATACAGAAAATGTTCGACTGCTGCCCTGGCCAGCACATTCTCCAGATCTCTCACCAATTCAAAACGTCTGGTCAATGGTGGCCGAGCAACTGGCTCGTCACAATACGCCAGTCACTACTCTTGATGGACTGTGGTATCGTGTTGAAGCTGTATGGGCAGCTGTACCTGTACACGCCATCCAAGCTCTGTTTGACTCAATGCCCAGGCGTATCAAGGCCGTTATTACGGCCAGAGGTGGTTGTTCTGGGTACTGATTTCTCAGGATCTATGCACCCAAATTGCGTGAAAATGTAATGACATGTCAGTTCAAGTATAATATATTTGTCCAATGAATACCCGTTTATCATCGGCGTTTCTTCTTGGTGTAGCAATTTTAATGGCCAGTAGTGTAGTTACAAAATTATGTCACTGTATGGCACATAGGAGATATGACGTCATAGACACTGAAATGTGACAAAGCTGCCGCATCATGCATGAACTGTTAATACACTTATTCTTTACTACTACGACCCCGTATAATAAAGTCAAGTTGAGGTAATGCCTGACACCTGGCAGCGGTTTTGACAGCTTAACTGCGAAGTGCAAACGGCTGTAGGCGAAAACGATAGCCGTCTACAGACCTATCAAGAGGCGTTGCCATACAGACATTTACAAAATTGCTGAGCCCGACGGAAAATACCGTAACTTCAGCAATCACTATGTATCTTGGACATTTTCGTTGTCACGCCGTTCACGGGAACTAATCTCGAGCTGTAGATGCAGCGACGATTTCGGCGCTCTTCTGCAGTCAAGACGGATTTGAGACCTTACAGCATTGTGGCGAATCAGTGCCAATCTGCTCTCTTGTCACTTCGGTTCGGTGCGGTTGTTTGGGGGCAGAGACCAAACTGCGAGGTCATCGGTCTCATCGGATTGGCGAAGGACGGGGAAGGAAGTCGGCCGTGCCCTTTCAAAGGAACCATCCCGGTATTTGTATGTGGCGACTTAGGGGAATCACGGAAAACCTAAATCAGGATGGCCGGACGCGGGATTGAACCGTCGTCCTCCCGAATGCGAGTCTAGTGTGCTACCCACTGCGCCACCTCGCTCGGTCACTTCTTCATGTAGCCCTTACTGTATTGTAGATTCCCTGTCTCGCGGATTCCACAGCTAATTCCCGGAACAACATAAACATGACAGCAGCACATGTCCGTAGCTGAGAGGTCAGCGCAGATGGCTGCTATGCGGAGGGCGCAGGTTCGATTGCTGGTATTCCCGAGGATTTTGTCCTTGCTAGAATGACTTTTGCATGGTGCAGTCAGCCTTGTGATGACAACTGGGGAGCTACTGGGCGATTATATTTAAAGTGCAACTACTCACAGAGGCCCAGTGCGGGTAAGGCAGATATTCTAATGCGTTAATGTGTGGCCAGCTGATGTTATTACTAACTGCTCCTCACACAATTGATTCAGTATGACTACCGGGAACGTCAACAAATGTTGTACAGCGCCACATTTGCACCTGGTGGCTAAAATTGGAACCAATTATGTTCCAGTATTAACCGGTTTCGCATTAACGCATTAGCATATCTACAAAGTTTCGCTGCCACACGATGATTACAGCCCATAGTGGTCCTCCGTGCGGTGCTGCACTTTCATTATAACCACCAGGGGCTTGACAGTAGCAGCGATTCCATGGTCTCCTAAGTCGGTAAAACGGGTGGGCTGCTACCACCAAGCCCTCCACACCCCATCCGCATGATGCTGCAGGGCAGAGGATGACACGGCGGCCTGTCGATATCTCTGGGGCCATCACGGCCTGGACGAGAAGCTTTTCGTCCGTCCCCAGATCCCATAAAGACTGATGCACAACGGAATCACAACAGTAGTCTATCGGCTACTGTGGACGAACAAGACCTGTGATAACTTACTGACTGTACTTTTGTTTCTACAAAATGGCTCTGAGCACTATGGGACTTAACTTCTGAGGTCATCAGTAGCCTAGAACATAGAACTACTTAAACCTAACTAACCTAAGGACATCACACACATCCATGCCCGAGGCAGGATTCGAACCTGCGACCGTAGCGGTCGCGCGGTTCCCGACTGTACCGCCTAGAAACGCTCGTCCACTCCGGCCGGCTTTGTTTCTACATCACAGAGCTAGTGTAGTATTTTCTGAATAACACGGCCATACTGTACTGTACTGCAGATGTGCACTTTCAGACTTAACCTTAGGAAAATAAATACCTTGGTCGAAAGAAGAGAGAAAAAATTGCAGAAAATTTCAGGTCAATAAGGCGTGCTCTCTAGGGATTGGAACCTTCTCAAGCTTTATGGGATACTACGCAGAGCCAAATGCAGTCACAGAGATAGGAACTATCCTGTCCAGTCGGTCTGACAGCACAGTTGTTGTTGCTGTGGTCTTCAGTCCTGAGACTGGTTTGATGCAGCTCCCCATGCTACTCTATCCTGTGCAAGATTCTTCATCTCCCAGTACGTACTGCAGCCTACATCCTTCTGAATCTGCTTAGTGTATTCATCTCATGGTCTCCCTCTACGATTTTTACCGTCCACGCTGCCCTCCAATACTAAATTGGTGATCCCTCGATGTCTCAGAACATGTCCTACCATCCGATCCCTTCTTCTAGTCAAGTTGTGCCACAAACTCCTCTTCTCCCCAATTCTATTCAATACCTCCTCATTAGTTATGTGATTTACCCATCTAATGTTCAGCATTCTTCTGTAGCACCACATTTCGAAAGCTTCTATTCTCTTCTTGTCTAAGCTATTTTTCGTCCACGTTTCACTTCCATACATGGCTACACTCCATGCAAATACTTTCAGAAACGACTTCATGACATTTAAATCTATACTCGATGTTAACAAATTTTTCTTCTTCAGAAACGATTTCCTTGCCATTGCCAGTCTGCATTTTATATCCTCTCTACTTCGACCATCATCAGTTATTTTGCTCCCCAAATAGCAAAACTCCTTTACTACTTTAAGTGTCTCATTTCCTAATCTAATTCCCTCAGCATCACCCGACTTAATTCGACTACATTCCATTATCCTCGTTTTGCTCTTGTTGATGTTCATCTTATATCCTCCTTTCAAGACACTGTCCATTCCGTTCAACTGCTCTTCCAAGTCCTTTGCTGTCTCTGACAGAATTACAATGTCATCGGCGAACCTCAACATTTTTATTTCTACTCCATGGATTTTAATACCTACTCCGAACTTTCCTTTTGTTTCCTTTATTGCTTGCTCAATATACAGATTGAATAACATCGGGGATAGGCTACACCCCTGTCTCACTCCCTTCCCAACCACTGCTTCCCTTTCATTCCCTTCGACTCTTATAACTGCCATCTGCTTTCTGTACAAGTTGTAAATATCCTTTCGCTCCCTGTATTTTACCCCTGCTACCTGCAGAATGTGAAAGACAGTATTCCAATGAACATTGTCAAAGGCTTTCTCAAAGTCTACAAATGCTAGAAACGTAGGTTTGCCTTTCCTTAATCTTTCTTCTAAGATAAATCGTAGGGTCAGTATTGCCTCACGTGTTCAAACATTTCTACGGAATCCAAACTGATCTTCCCCGAGGTCGGCTTCTATCAGTTTTTTCATTCGTCTGTAAAGAATTCGCGTTAGTATTTTGCAGCATAGTAGTGTGAAAAAGTCTAGAGAAGAGACGATAACTCCCCCTATTCAGTCTTATGCTGATAAAATGTCGGCTCTACCGGCGAAATGGAGGTTGATTCTGGAAGATTTCCCACATTCGTCCAGTCATTCGTCCAACCAACGCAAAAAATGTAGCTTTCACAGCACACATTTTATTCAACTTTAGTTATGCCAGACAACAATAAAACAGGAAACATGAAATCTAGTCAATAGGTCCATTAATGTGATTGTTAGTGAAGGGACTGAAGCAAACAAAATCTTACAGATGTCATCAAAGTTGAATAAATAGCTTTTAAAGTTACTTGCTGCTTCCCCACTTCTTCAACTTAAATTGGCATTTTTGTTGATTATTTTTATCGATATTCAGAAGGATTTTCTCAATCGTTCTGAAACTTTATTTTTCAGTTTTTAACTTCAGTGTCAATCTAACTTGACTGAACCACGATAAAAGTTTTGTGAAAATATTCTACCCGTATTTTATCGATCATTGGCTACCCTGGATGTAATCTATGATGATATACAATAATCTCAGATTGTTGAACGTGCATATTAACAATGTGAAGAGAATGCATACACTGCTAAAGCTAGCATACCTTTTAGGTACGAAAGCAATCTACCTGAAAAGTAATTACCAATCTTTTGAGATACAAATACTTTTGTATACTTCCTCTCAAGATTAAAGCTTGGCGTAGGACACGTTTTCAAACTCAGCGATTCAATTATATTAAACATGGCAATTTTAGAATTTTGCCCCTTCTTGAATAAATTTTAGCGGACGCCCGTAAGTGTAACATAGAGCCGGCCGAAGTGGCCGTGCGGTTAAAGGCGCTGCAGTCTGAAACCGCAAGACCGCTACGGTCGCAGGTTCGAATCCTGCCTCGGGCATGGATGTTTGTGATGTCCTTAGGTTAGTTAGGTTTAACTAGTTCTAAGTTCTAGGGGACTAATGACCTCAGCAGTTGAGTCCCATAGTGCTCAGAGCCATTTTTGTAACATAGACATTAATTTCTGTCTTAAGTACATAGAGGTACAATAAAAAATTGACGTTGATATTCATATCTCCTCACTTCTAAGAGTCTCTTTCGCTCGCCCTCTCTCCCTCCTTCTCTCTCTCTCTCTCTCTCTCTCTCTCTCTCTCTGTCTCACACACACACACACACACACACACACACACACACACACACATCATTAACACATTTCATACACGCAGTTTGTATTGCACTTTGCCATTCTCACTTCAACACCCTCCTGGCTGTCCGACTGCAGATACAATGAAAAAAATTTTGCTTACTTTACGGCGCTGCTGGGAACTATCGGGTTGCTTAAGTTCCCCCACACTTTCTATCCTTATTATTGAAGTTTTCCGATGATTAGTGTATCACTGGGGAGCTTTGGTACTAGCGAACTAATGTTTTCTTCAAATTTTCAATTACTTTAGGGGTGGTTTATGCTCGTCACTGATACTGGGTCTGGTCCAAACAATCACAAATGCAGCTTCAGTTTCTATCTTGGTAGATCTGAGTTTCTTGTCTACTGCGACAAATATACCTCCTCTATTTCTCTCTAGACTGTACCTTCCAGATACCTGCAATTTTCTCCAAAAATCTCGCTACTGTCAATTTTGGGTTTTATTTAGTTTTCTGTACCTGGGCCTAGTATTTATGGAAGATTCATCGCCTTTTAAGAGCACTCCGTATTCCTCATCTGAAGAGGCATGTCCGGCAACAAAAGGAATTCCTTCGTCAGTTTCGATCACCATCCACCTGAGATGCCATGTGGTCTACCAAAATTACTTGAGTCCAGGGCGTGGTGCTCTGGTCGTTGATCAAACAGCACTGTGTACCCCTACTATCCTTTAATAACTAACAGCAATATCACTCTTTTTTACTCTCCGGTTGACACTTCTGATTCTCCACTTTTTACGATCTTCTTTCGACTATTTATGATCTTCCTTGTACCTGGATTTTACCATGGTTCATCGGTTAGACCTTCACCGGTATAATTTATTGCGCAAATAAACACATTTCACGAGTGTTTAGTCCATAAGAATTAAAAGAAAATGAAAGATTACTAGCGATAGCGCCCATTCATAAAAGAACTCTCTAGTCGCATACCGTAAGTGCCGTGAACCTTTACACGTAAGTTTAAGTTATCAATTAATTTCGCATTTCGTATTCTGTCACGAGGAGTCTCGTTTGACGGTGGGTGCTTCACTTTGAAACAGAAAAAGTGCTATAAAATCGACATTTCGACCGTTTTTGCAGCGATTTTCTTCAGGACTACTAAACTAGACGCTCGAACGTCTGTTTTCTAGTTGTTTTCATGTTTCGGAATGGCGCAGCCAAACACTCAGAAGTATTTTATTAAATATGACACCGTTCGTGGACTATAATATCTAGCTGTTGAAAGAACAGGCAAAGTATTTCGCTGAGCGACAACAATGGACTATTGAGAAGCATTGTTACAACTGGTCCTGCTCTCAGAACTATACTTTGTTGTATGCTGTGTAATCGTGGAAAAATACAGGAATATCAAAAAGACTCATCCGATTTGGCACGTCTATATTTCTGAAACTAATAAACATACACAATGAATTTTGTTTCTTGATGAACGGGAAACGCAAAAAGTTTTTTCAGACCTTTTCATAGGTGTTCAGTATGCCCCCTTTGAGATGCACGGCATATGTCAATCTGATATTCAAATCGTTCCCACACTGCAATGAGCATATCTTGAGTTACAGCTTCCACAGCTGCTGTTATGCAATGTCTCAGTTTATTCATTGTTGTTGGTAACGGAGGCACATAAACAGAGTCTTTTATATACCCCCACATGAAATAATCACATAGTCAGGTCCGGTGATCTCGGAGACAGGTAATATAAGGTTGAGTAATTTGGTCCAGTGCGACCGATCGATCGTTCACTAATATTTTGATTTAAAAATTCCTGCACTTCCAGACGCCAGTGTGGCGGTGCCCCATGCTGTTGGTAAATGAAGTCGTTCGAATTGGTCTCCAACTGTGAGAAAAGAAAGTTCTCAGGGATATCGAGATATGCCCTCGGCAGAGAAGATCGACCATACACCTTTTCCCGTGAAACTGCACAAAACACACTAAATTTTGGAGAGTCCATCTCATGTTGTACAACTTCATGTGGTTGTCCCGTACCCCATGTTCTCACATTATGACGGTTCACCTTTCCATTTAAATGGAATGTTGCCCCGTCACTAAACGCTAAGCGTGGAAGAAAACTGCCATCCTCATCTTGCCAAGAACGGAATTACAAAATTCCATGCGTTATTGTTTGTCGCCTTCACAAAGAGCTTGCCGTAGCTGAATTTTGTATGGTTTCATGTGTAAACGTCGACGCAACACACGCCAAACGGACACCGGGGATATGTTGAGCTGTCGAGTTGCACGGCAAACGAATTTCTGCGGACTCCTTGTGAAATACTTATTACTGACCCGCACTGCGCAAAACGTAGAACACAAAACGCTTTCTGTTTTCCCTACACTATTTTTACTAGAACTGAAGTGGGCGCTCACTGCTGCTACCTAGCGGGAGCCAAGTCATACTCGAGTGTTTGCCCTTTCCTACAGTACGTTGTTCACGCACATATCTCAAATAACACAATTGTTATGATTTTTTTTACACCGGATGATTCGTTTTGATACACCGTGTATTATTCTGCTAATTCGATTAATATTTGAATAGAACCTGAGACAGGGTCTGAAATAGCGCATCCGTAGCGAGAAGTTAAGTTATATGGAATTTCAGCGGTTTTAATGGTACCTCGTTGCGCATGGTGTATTGTGTTTTTTGTGAAATTTGTTCGGCCGCTGTATGACGAACAAATAAAATGGAATACCGCTGGTGATAATGAATACCTGTCGTTACAGTGGAACCTTAACTATGCAAGTCATTATCAATCAATACTTTATTTGACTTCAAAATACCTTCTATTCCGTGGTACGGTCAGCTAAAGACATTTTAGTATGACTTCGGGCTGAACCGAGTTGGTGACAGGCAAGTGGCTACTTCAAAGGCGTTGAAGGGCATGGAACCACGTTCGCATTGGCTGAAACGACCAAGTCCAGCAGTGCCTCATTAAAAATTCACAGCGACCTGATGGCTGCAACACAGAAGACTCCCCGTGCATGGAAGCGCCTCTAGCTACTTGCTTTGTAAAGAGTCACATTATATTGTTGACTGAACATAAAGTTCACAGTGTTGTATATGGCGACAATGCAGAATCGTTACATTGGCATCTGCCAAGACGTTAGGAAAATTAAGTAAGCCGTTGCCTTCCACCGACGTTACCGTATGGCGGGCTAAATATGTTGATATATTGGAGACGGCTATCTCAGGGCTTTGCTGAGTCTTGCTACAGAATGAATAACGAAGACTATATTCAACAGGTGAGTGCCACATTCTTTTAATATTGTGAATTTTTGTGCTCTTTGGAGCCACCAGCAAAAGGCTGAAAGTCACTCAACACACTGAGGTGACACGCTGCTGTCTCTTTACCCAAGGCAAATTGCAGTTCTCCGATCTTGGCTTTGGTCTCAGGCAACACGATGAATCGTTCTGAGGTCTTTAAGTCCAATGCATCACAACTTCCCGAAATCTAACGACGTAATATCCGAGCTTTCTGCCACATTTTTTGTCTTGTTATCCATTGTTCTGAGTGCAGATCCACTATAGATGACAGCCTAGCTCATTCAAACTCACAAAAACATTTTCCGATTGTTGTCTGGGATGGGGCACTCTCTGCAGAAACAAGTATGAGCGAGCACAGTGACCTTGTTGATAGCCTCACAAAATCATGTTGTGAGAGATCCATCTCCGAATATGACCTGTTTATTTTCGCAGCTTCCTGTTATTGCTAGCTGTGCGATGAAATTCATTGAGGGCCTGTCGTCAGGGAGAAGAGTGAAAGATATTACGTATTCCAACAATCTGATGGTTGGAGAGATTTCTGTGAGAATGGGGCTACATTCCTTTTTGCCCTGCTCTTCGAAAATGACACGAATTAAGTGTACTGCTCAGTTTATTTCTAGTTACACGTAATGAAAGGGACCGAATGAGAATGGCAGCCAGAATTGTTCCTCGAGAGATGCACCAAAGCAGCAGCCGGCTACAATTTCCCTTTCCGACAAATGAATGTGTACCTAGAGTCCTAGAGACCGCGATGCTTCGGAATTTAATGCAAGTAGCTATAATACAAAACGACCTGGAAAGCGGTATGCTGACTACATGCCTCTCCATATCCGCATCCAGTGGCGCCTAACAGGTAAGGATGACACGGCGGACGGTCGGTACTGTTGGGCCTTCCGAGGCTGTTCGGACGGCGAGGAAGAGGGAGAGAGAGAGATGTTATAAACGCGTTGGCCTGAAGCCATACCACACTCTCTCGACTTTGTATTGATCTTATTCCTACGAGACTCGTAGTACATCTGGTAAAACGAATATTTAAGATATTATGATATCCACGTGCCTGCATGAACAATCAAGAGATGAATTCCTATAGTAGAACTCCAGCCGGTAGCTAACGTTTTTTTTTAAAGTCGCTGGTGTAACTTGTGACACCTTGTGTCAAATGGCTCTGAGCACTATGGGACTTAACATCTAAGGTCATCAGTCACCTAGAACTTAGAACTACTTAAACCTAACTTACCTAAGGACATCACACACATCCATGCCCGAGGCAGGATTCGAACCTGCGACCGTAGCGGTCGCGCAGTTCCAGACTGTAGCGCCTAGAACCGCTCGGCCACTCCGGCCGGCTATACACCTTGTGCCACTAGCAGTTAAGTCGAACCAATTTAGTTGTCATGTAATGCATGACGACCGTATGTATGTTGTTCGATTGACAGTGATGGTTGCTTCTATAATATAGTGACGTACTGCCAAAGATGGCCGACCGGGGTGGCCGAGCGGTTCTAGGCGCTACAGTCTGGAACCGCGCGACCGCTACGGTCGCAGGTTCGAATACTGCCTCGGGCATGGGTGTGTGTGATGTCCTTAGGTTAGTTAGGTTTAAGTAGTTCTAAGTTCTAGGGGACTGATGACCTCAGAAGTTAAGTCCCATAGTGCTCAGAGCCATTTGAACCATTTGCCAAAGATGATTGTGGGTACGAAAGAAAGCAAGAGGCTGAAACCTGAAGTCTCCACATAATCTTTTCTTCTCGAATGGCACTAAATGGGCTGCAGAGCTTAGCGACCCAATCCAATGGACGGATCTCCATATACAGTGTCACACACCCAAGCTCATTAAACATTACATGATAAATCCAAGATAATGGCGAATATAGTGTGGTCATCGAGAAACTTGCGCCTCTACTTTTTACGACCCTTCAGTATACCCATTTCTTGCCAGTGCAGCTCAAATATCGTTGTCTAAAATATCTACCACCACCAGGATACCAACGAACTACTTCTGGCTCGACCATCAGCCCATGGCAAGCGTCAGCGATTTTCGCTGAGAAGGTGGAGAGGGAGGGGGGCGGGGGAAGGGGAAGGAGAGGGTAGATTTTTGAATACGAAAATCGCTTGGGAAACTGAAGCCTCCAATCTAATGATGGAACGTTGTCTGGGAAACAATACTTTACTTTCAGCTGCAGAAGAGCACGTAACTTGAACACAGTGTAGAAAAATAAAATGAACATTTTTAAGGAGAGATTGTATCCTCTATGTTGCCAGTATCAGACAATCAAATTTTATGATCCCGTATGTCGGAAAATCTTGACCAGCTTTCAATGTTCACAATTAATGAATGTACATTTGTAGGTATGGTGAACTAGAATTATTGCAAAAATTGTATCAAGTTATGATATCTTTCACAAACTTAATTTTTCTGGCAGAATTTTGTAAACGAATAAACCTAAAACTGAAAAACATGAGATACTATTATTTTTCTAGTACCATATGTGTTGAATCTTATTCTCGGCATACCGTAAAAATTTCGTATTTCTACCTTGTGTACTCTTTGAGGTAATGGGTCATTTATAGCCAAAAAGGTAGTTTCGAGATATTGAGGTTCAAATTTTTTTAATTACAAACTATTATCCAGTCTTACATTTGCGACTCTTTCATGCACTAGAATTGCCCTAGTCGATTATTAGTGTCCTCTTCAGCATCACAATCACCCAATCTTGCCTCCTTCCTTTCTATTTTGCTTCTTTCATCATTTGCTGAACAGCAAAAACTCTTGGCCTACACGAAGCACATCCATTTCTCTCAGACTAGTTGTGTTCTGATCTAATCTCACCCCTACCTTCTCCAGAACCTTCGTCCCACCATAAGAAGCTACTACAGCATCAGACATTGCTAGCTTTAGTCATGAGGCCAACAAAAACATTTTTAGATACACAGCAACTCACTCACAATGTTATTGGAGGATTCGTTCAAATTCTGGGTCTTTCCACATCAACTTTTGGTCAGTAGCTACGGGTTTAACAAATTTTTCAATACAGGTTTGATTGTCAGCATTACCGCTGAAGGTCTGCAGAAAATTCAGCTTCCCTGTACTGACATCAAGCATTAGAGGACGTCGTCACTTCAAACACGTTATTCTGGTTATTTACGCTTCCTTCACTGTCTGCATACACGTTTTTTTACAACTTTAGACGCAAATTCAGATCTGACATAAGTGCTATTCCCAAATTTGCGTTTTTTAATCATACTTCTAAACTTACTCATACTTACGTATAGAAGAGCAATATATGTACAATGATCAGCCAAACGATTGTGACCACTGCCCGCAGTGACGCTGGATGCCGCCTGGTGTCGTTGCGGCTACGTGACGTGGTAACAGAAGTATGTAAGTGGAACAGGCATTGACAGGGGACCACTCCAATGAAGATACAGGCAGTAAATGAAAAAATCCATTGAGATAAGCAGCCTTGACAAACTGCAGATTATTATTACGCAGAGCATGTGAACGACTATCTCGAAATGGCGAAGCTGGTTGATTCTTCACGTGGTACTGTCGTGAGCATCTACCGAAAGACGTAGAAAGACAGTGAAACTACCACTAAGCGCTAAATGGTCGGACTTCCACTACTCTTCACAGAACGGGGGATCGAAGTCTTATTTGCCCCATAAAGTAGGATAGATGTGGCATCTCTGCCGAAAGAGCACAATGCATGTGCACGTACAATGTCGTACATGGAGCTCCGCTCCAGACCACCCACACGCGTTCGCATGTTGACCCAACGACATCGTCATTTACGATTGCAGTGGGCACGGGATCATCGGGATTCAACCGTCGTTCAATAGAAACAAGTCGACTCTTCGGGAGAATCACATTTTTGCTACACTAGGTCGGTGGTCGTCTTCACAAACACCTGGCGGCTCGAAACGTGTAGCGCGCCACGGACACAGGCTGGTGGGAGCAGTATTATATGCTATGGGAGACATTCTCCTGCGCTCGCCTGGGATCTGTGGTAGTAATCGCCTGGGGCCTGTGGTAGTAATGGAATACACGCAGGCAGCTTCAAACCACCTTTCAAGCTTGATTTCTCCGACGGCGACGTCATCTTTCAGCAGTGTAATAAATTGTTCGCGTCGTGGTGTCAGAATTGTGCTAGAGTGGTCTGAGGAGCATTTTAGCGAACGCAGGTTGAGGTCTCGGCGACAAAATTCGGCTGATGTAAATCCTATGGAACTCATCTGGGTGACTGCCGGGCGCCATACCACGTACGCAGATTAACGACCCGTTATTTATGCGAATTACACGACCTGTGTTTCGACATCTGATGCCACATACCTCCATAAAGCTACCAACAAACTGTCGGATCCCTGATACGCAGAATCAGCAATGTATTTCGTTCCAAAGACGGACAAGCAGGTGGTTATAATGTTTTGGCTCATCAGTGTAAGTACACTACATTAATCACTGGCTAGCATACAACTTTCACACAAATTAGTGCAAGAAAGAAAAGACAGATTTGTTTATTTCTAAGGCCTACTTCTGGGGCGCAATAGTGGCATCAAAACCGTACGTTCACCTCTGGCAGGTGCCGACAACAGTTCATTGCATGACAAATTCAAAAATATTGTCTGAAAGCCTTAAAATTATCTGTTTTTAGTGTATAGTGTACTAAACTACTGAACAGGGTCATAAGAATATTATGGAACAGAAAACAGAACATGGCAAATTTCACGTAATTTTATATACAATATCCACCTAAAGCACCAGGAAGGACCACTATACTACCATAAAGGCGTTGGTAGAGGATAGTGTTAACAATGACTCATAGCACCTTGATTTGTCTAAAGTAGGAACCATCCACTGTGCACGAAAACGCTGGGCTCAAAAGAACCGTGTCCGCAGCTCGTGGTCGTGCGGTAGCATTCTCGCTTCCCGCACCCGGGTTCCCGGGTTCGATTCCCGGCGGGGTCAGGGATTTTCTCTGCCTCGTGATGACTGGCTGTTGTGTGTCGTCCTTAGGTTAGTTAGGTTTAAGTAGTTCTAAGTTCTAGGGGACTGATGACCATAGATGTTAAGTCCCATAGTGCTCAGAGCCATTTTGAACCAAAAGAACCGTATTTGACAAGCTCAACGAGTGACTAATTGCTTAGAGTGTAGAAGTGTGTTCACAAATGTTGCACAGTGCCTGGACGCCACTAACGACTACACCCAACAGAACTAACTAAACTTCATAGAAATCGTATTGTGGGCCTGCGGAAGTCTGGATGATTCTTACAAATAATTACGCAGAAGGTTGGACGTTTAAATATCTAGGAGTAATCCTAAGAAGTGATATGAAATGGGGCGTTCATTTAAAATCAGTGTTTGGGAATGCAAATGGAAGACTTCGATTTGTTGACAAGGTCGTGGGAAAGTGCGATGCACCTGTACAGGAAATCACAGACAAGACGCTACTGTGACCAGTCCTTGTTTGGAGTGCCTTATCAAATAGTCACGACAGACACAGAAGAAATACAAAAAAATGGTTCAAATGGCTCTGAGCACTATGGGACTTAACTTCTAAGGTCATCAGTCCCCTAGAACTTAGAACTACTTAAACCTAACTAACCTAAGGACATCACACACATCCATGCCCGAGGCAGGATTCGAACCTGCGACCGTAGCGGTCACGCGGTTCCAGACTGTAGCACCTTTAACCGCTTGGCCACACCGGCCGGCAGAAGAAATACAGAAACGCGTTGCTGTATTCTTGACAGGTCGATATAGCCCGCAGGGAACATAACTTGGATATCCTAGGAAGGAAGACGACATGGTCGTCGCGAAACCGAGTTGCGCGAATTTAGAGAACCTGTAATCGAATAAGACTTGTAACCTCCCCACAAAATTTTACAAATGACAATATTTAATTATGAATGCTAATGGACATTTCGCTAAGTGTAATCTCTCCACTGAAATTTTAAAGACAGAAATAATAAATGAATAGGAGCCAAACGTAACCTCCCTGCAATTAAATTTAATGACAATAAAACTGAGAATCGCAATCTGACTCAAGTATAAGTTCTTCATAAAAATTAAGGTCCATTCAGTGATAAGAAAATCTCAGTGATAATAATGATTCAATTAAACCGAAATATCGGTCTTTGGCCCTGTGCAAAAATCAAAATTAAATTCTTACCTCATTGCAACACCTAGTCAAATTTCTGCTCTTGTTGTTGCGCACCGCTTGGAGGAACTGCATTGCAAATAATAATATTCCCCTTTTTTTTTGTAATCTAATTGAAAACTGAAACTTTTGTTTAGGGGAAGTGGAACGAAATAGTTACTTCAATTAAATGAAAATTTTTTGTAAAATTGCTTTTGAAATCAAAGTTATTATTGGGGGCACTTGTTGAAAATTAGTTACAATAATTAAACTTTACATTATCCGATGATTATCTTAATTAACAGTATACCTCATTCAGCATCTTGACCAGTGTTGCCGACAGACCACATCACACAATCCCACTGGACTGCTACCACTGACCGACCGCTCTGCATGACGACTACTAGCGTACTGCACGCGACGACTACTGACAGAGTACTGCTCTCAACTAGACAGAGCTACAGACTCGCAACGACTGACTGACAGACTGAGAACCGCTCGCAACACTCGCGCGGTCAAGCGCAAACTCTCTGGTCACAGATGCTACAATGCCTCGCCATCGCTGCTATGTTACATACGTGTTTCATAACCCTCCACTGGGGGGGGCAAAAATTTGGCAGCGATGGTGAGTCATTTGGACTTGCCAAGCGCGGCAAAATTTTTCTTTAATTAACAAAATCCTACAACTTACAGAATATTTAAATGTTGTGCACACGCACTAAGTACAAAATATATCAGACAAAGACAAAATGTGAGTACAAAACATAGTAGCAAATCAGAAAAATGTATATACAAATTATTTGACAGATAACAAAGTGCACAGGCACTGAAAATATTCTTTAGCATATTCAGAACAAATAAACAGACTGGCAAAAAATATTATGTTAACAAGTGACATGAGTGCACATGCACTGCAGTTGAGAACATATCAGTAATTGATGAAATGTATGTACAATTAGTAACAAATGGCATAAGTGCATTCGCATTAAAGTATTGAATATACAGAATAGTAGAAAACATATTGAAAAATGAGAAAAGTGTACAGGCACTGAAGTTCAGTAGAAAACATATTAACACCTAACAGAAGTGCACATGCACTGTAGTTCAGAAAATAAAAAATGTATATACAATATAAAAGACAAAAGTGCACATATACTGTACTTCAGAACAAATCAAAAAATGTCTTTAGCATTTTGGCAATAAATAAACATAATAGCAAAAGAAATCATGTCGACCAGTGACATAAGTGTACTCGCACTGGAGTTTAGCGAATTGAAAAAATGTATAGCCATGAACATAAATAATGTTAGCAAAAATGATTTTCACTATGTGACAAGAATTAGGATAGGAAAGGGAAGGATTGCATCATGGTTGTAGCACTTTAGATTGCACACAGCTGTTTTGAAAGTCCATATCTTTCCACAGAAGTACAACACCAAGTGACACAACTTGAAGTTCTTTTCCCCTCAGAATTTATCAGCGTAGCCAAGACACTGAACTGTCGTAGTAATATTCCATTTTTTTTATTTTGGCAGTATATTAGGTACACCAAACAGTGGGACCATAATAACGTCTTCATCGCTCACGGTGGTGGACAGCATGTCGTGTCAACACCACGCTCTTACACGGCACATCAACGTAGAATTAGTGCAAAACCAAATATAGTGCTCCATGATCACTAGGATAAACAGGACAAATGGACATTGCAGTAATTCAGGGTAGTTAGCTCATAAGGTGAAGGACATTAAGTCACATAATATTGTCAATTACAGTAGTAGTTTGCGGCATTCATAGCCCAGTTATTGAACATTTCTGTACCATGTATGTAGTATTACAGAAAAATGTTCATTAATTGTTTTACATAGAATCAGTAATCTTCTTTTCCTAGTTACAAAGCATTATTAAATAATCGCATTCTTTTCCAGTTACAAAGTATAGCATAGTTAATTAATCATTTGTCATTCCAATATAGTATTAATCATTAACCTTCTCCTAATTACAAAGCATCATGAAACAATCGCATTCTTTTCCAGTTACAAAGTATGGCATAGTTAATTAATCATTTGTCATTTCAATATAGTAAGAATCATTAGCCTTCTAATTACAAAGCATTATGAAACAATCACATTCTTTCCCAATTATAAAGCATAGTTAATTAATCATTTGTCATTTCAATAGTAATAATCATTAGCTTTTTCCTAATTACAAAGCATTATTAAACAATCACATTCTTTCCCAATTATAAAGCATAGTTAATTAATCATTTGTCATTTCAATAGTAATAATCATTAGCTTTTTCCTAATTACAAAGCATTATTAAACAATAGCATAGTTAATTAATTATGTGTCATTCCAATCTAGTACGAATCATTAGCCTTCTTCTAATTACAAAGCATTATTAAACAGTCACATTCATTTCCAATTACAAAGTATGAGCATTGAAAACAAGAGCTAATTAATGGCATAATTAATAACAATTCATTAAGTGACACTAATTATTGGCACTCAGTGGCCAGTAATAGAACATGAAAAATCATCATTGAAAACAGGAGCTAATTAATGGCATAATTAATAACGTAATTCATTTAGTGACATTAATTATTGGCACTCAGTGGCCAGTAATAGAACATGAAAAATCATCATTGAAAACAGGAGCTAATTAATGGCATAATTAATAACATAATTCATTTAGTGACATTAATTACTGGCACTCAGTGGCCAGCAAATATTGAATAGAATAAAACATTGTTCATCATTCAGTATTATTCAGATCATTAAGAAGTCATTATTAAAAATCAGCTAATTACAATCATAGCATTAATAATCACGGGCATTATAAGTAGTCTCATTACAATAAACAGTGGCAGTTATTAGCCAGTTATAAAGCATTATTTTATATATGTATATTTTTTTGTCTCATTAAGAAGTCATTACTCAAGTGACATACTATTCAGAGCTAATCAGTATTATTCAGAATTATCATAAACTAGTGACATTATGTGGGACTGGTAATACATTTTTTTTGGTAGCAATGCATTGCGTTGGGATCGATAATTAATTGCTGAGGCATAACACTATTTGCTTTTGACCTATTGCTACAAATGAGGATAGGTAACGTCATTCGTCATGAGTCAGCTGTAGCAAGGTTATGTAACAAGGCAGTATATGTGATCACATTTATAAATGATAGACACAAATGGGTAAAAAAAAAAAAAAAAAAAAAATGCAAGTACTAGAATAGGTATAATAAGTAACAGGTTTAGTAAGTATCATGAAAAGCTTCTCCTGGAAAAAAAATACAAAATGGATTATTGAGCTGAAAGAAGAAACACATACTATGCTGAAAAGTAGTGAACTTCGAATTAACAGGTAGTGAAATGTGTATAAAAATGTGTTCCATAGCTGTCCTTTCCAAAACTTTCCGTCATCCTACTATGCAATATAACACCTGCTGTCAAAGCAAACTGCAACAAATACTTAAATAACTACATAGCATAAATACATAACTTCAACATTATCCTCATCTGTAAAGAAAAAAAATTTCATTATCCATATCATCATAACTTCACTATTATCATCACCTGTAAAGAAAAACTTCATTATTCATAACAGCATATTCTTCATCATTATTCATCAGCATTCATTATCATCTGCAAAAATCACTTCATTACTCATTATACAACTATTCCTTATCTCTAGCATATTTCATCACTAAAACTAAGATGTGTAGTTCAGTCTGACAGCCTGCATCAATCACCTTGTATTCTGAAAGAAAAAATTAGTTAAGACTGCTATTCTACGATGAGTATAGTATATTCTTGTTAATGCTTGTTAATCCTGATCCATTTACTCTTCCTCATAAAGTTATTGCATCTTCTTTCGTTTATTCTGTAGGTGAAATTCCCATTTCTGTTGAATTTATTTCTTACACGCATCATTTCTTACTGAAATTGATGAACAGAGATTAATGTCTTGCATTTAAATCATATACCCACTAAATAATGACTGGTTTATGGTAACATAATTAACCATACAGCATAACATGACAGAAAACGTAATATGTCAAAGACATTGACAGTGTTCAGATGCAAAAATGTACACAGAATAATACAATGCAGCAGCAAAATGTAAAACAGTCACGATGTTGAGATGTCATAAGGCAAAAAATGTCAAAGTCAACAGGTGTGTTATATCTTAACTATTTCACAGTGCATACAAACAAAACTGGAGTACAATCATATACACAAAAAAGTGGAAAATGTGCACGGACTGATGTGTAACGACAAGAAAAGCGACCTGCTAACCTTACCTTGCCGGGCACTTGCCAAGAAAAAATACGATAATCATCAGTAATTAGTCAAGTGAAATAATTGCATTAATAAATGACATCATAGTGTGTTGAATCATAAAGTGTCTTCATTCAATAAACGGTTTAATGTTTGAGATATGGTGGTTGCCTTTCGATTTTCTAGTTCTCAAAGTTTCGACGTGTACAACATTGGGGTGAGGGATGCTGCGAATCCGATATGGACCTGCGTATAGAAGTTCAAATTTACTGCACTTACCTTTTAATTTACTGGATAAATAGTGTGTACGTACTAATATTTTCTGTCCAACGTGAAAGTCTCGGCGTCTACAAACCTGTTTTTGCTGTCTTCTCCGGCGCTCTGCGGCACGTTTGATGTTGTTCAGCGCAATGTCAATTATTTCGTGGTGTCTTAGTCGACGACATTTAGGGAAGTTTACTAATTCTTTAATTTTGTTTGGTGGTTCAACGTTTTTCAATATAACAGACGGAGATAGCATAGTGGATTCATTTGGAATGGAATTAATTACGTCTTGGAATGAGAGTATGTGTGTATCCCAATCAATATGTCTTTTGTGGCAGTATATTCGGCACAGCTTACCAATTTCTTTCATTAATCTTTCACAGGGGTTCGAAGAAGCGTGGTACTTGGATATATAAATCGGAGAAATGTTTCTTGCTCGTAACATGCGTGTCCATACACTACTACGAAATTGTGATCCATTGTCAGAAATTACTTTCATCACATGCCCTACATGAAATAGAAAATGTTTTACAAATGCTTTCGAAACAGTTTTAGCAGTAGCTTTACGTAACGGAGTGAAAGTAACAAATTTTGAAGTGAGCTCAACAGCGACAAAGATGTAGCAAAAACCTCTGTTAGTTCTCGGAATCGGACCAAAAATATCTACTGCGGCCATGTGTCTTAATTTAACAGGTATAATGGGATATAATGGAGGAATATGTGAAGTGGTGTCTGATTTAGCTTTCTGGCAAATTTTACAAGACGCTAAAACTCGTCGTATACGTTTCTCCATGTTAGTAAAATAAGAGTTCTGTCTCAGTATAAGAAAACATTTTCGTGCTCCGTAATGTGCGTAACTTAAATGAGTGTACCAAATTAGTTTGTTAACCAGTTCGTCAGGAATGCATAATAACCAATTGTTGCTGTCAGGATGAGAGCGGCGAAACAGAATGTCATTGCGTACAGTGTAGTGGTTCCTAATCGTAACATTTTTCCTATCTTGCCAAAGGTGTTTAATTTCTTTCCACACATTGTCCTTATTTTGCTCTTGCGCTATGTCCTGTAGTGACGATGAAATAAAGTTTTCAAATGCAACTTGCTGAATGTACATGACACTGAAATTTGTTTTGCAGAAGTTGGTTGCTACGTCTTGCTGATTGTTGCCGAGAGAACGCGATAGTGCGTCTGCTATAACATTTTGTGTGCCGGGAATGTGAACAATCGTAAAATTAAATTCCTGTAAATAAAGTTTCCATCTGCTTAATCTATCGTGCGTGAATTTAGCCGAAAGTAAAAATTGTATCGCTCTGTGGTCTGTGTAGACGGTGGTATGTCTGCCATAAAGAAAGTGCCGAAATCTCGTAAAAGCCCATACAACACATAATGTTTCAAGTTCTGTAACAGAATAATTTCGTTCAGCGGGTGACAAAATGCGACTTGCAAATGCGATGTTTTTAATTACTGTAGAGCCATCTTCTTCAATTTCCTGAAAAATGTGTACGCCTAAAGCCGTGTTAGAACTGTCGGCGGCAATGGAAAAACTTCTAGTAAGGTCTGGGTGCGATAAAAGTGGTGCATTCAACAGAGCATGTTTCAGGTTCACGAATTCAGAATGTGCTTGCTTATCCCAAGACCAAATAGTGTTTTTACCTGTTAATTGGCATAATCTGGGTGTGTCTAAAGCAGAGTGATGAATAAATTTACGAAAAAAGTCAATTAAGCCCAAAAAACTGCGTAATTGCTTCTTCGTCGTAGGAACAGTAATGTCACGTAGAGCCTGAAGTTTTTCCGGATCAGGTGCAATGCCTTCTGCTGAAATCACGTGTCCAAGAAATTTTATAGAAGTTTTGCCAAAATGCGATTTACTGAGGTTAACTGTAAGTGCTTGTGCATGGAAAGTTTGTAACAGTTGTTCAAGAATCAGATTGTGTTCAGACCAGTTAGCTTCTGCGATAAGAATGTCGTCTACATACGTCGTAATTCTGTCCTTAATGCGAACGTGTGTCGGATAGCGTCAAAATTAATAACATTTTCGTGAAGAAGATTCTGCGTGTCAAAATTATTGCTTACGTTACTGGAATATGAAGTCTGTGCTGTATCTGGTTAAAATCTATCGTATGTGGTGTTATTTACGGGAGAATGTTGTGGCATATCGACTATTTGAACTGCTCTGTTATTTCTTACTGACGTATTACGCTATCGATGACACCTATTGTCTGTTTCATTCATGATTATTCGTTGTTGCTGATATTGTTGCTGCTCATAAGATCGACTGTTATTAAATGTACGCTGAAAATTGTGCTCGTTATTTTTACGTCTGTCATGATAGTAATTTCTATACGGCGCATTGCGATAGGAATTGAAATGGTGTGTTGTCTGTACGTAGTTATTTCTTTGCTGCCATGCGTTACTATTTGTTGGGGCTGGGACTATACATGCACGCGGCGAAACATTAAAGTTTAGTTGACCTTGTAGACTGCATTGTTGGTTAGGTATGCTAAGCGGTTGACTTTCATGCTATTGTGGTGGAAAGGTCTATTGTTACAAAAATGTGGTTGCGACTGCCGAAAATTTTGTACATACTAATGATTACGATTTTATCTGTTAATAAAAATTACGCTGGTTTTGGAGTGCCTAAAGAATGTTGTCACTTTCAGTAAAAATTTGTCACATCGGGTTTTCATTACTCGTTTCTTAATACTAGGTAGAGCAATAGTTAAAGAGCAGTTTGGATAGATATAAAGGATAGTAGAAGAGAAGGCAGCAGTGCAGAAAACTAAAGATGAAACAGCACTACTACAGCTCGGGGCCCTATGCTCGCTACGGCACATATTCATTAAAGCGTAATGAATCCCCTGAGGTCTATTACGCACTGCAAATAAATTTTAGCTTTTGCATTGCAGGCAATGCCGGTAAAATTCCAAAAGTAAATAGTTGTATCCATGTTAATTCAAGTTTCCTCATTACAGGCAATGCTGATGAAAATACAATAGCAATTTGTCGCTTCAGGTTCAAAGCTAGTTTCTCCATTACAGGTAATAGCGGTGAATGTACAAAGATAAATTGTCGTATACAGTGCAAAGCGTGTACCTGTACGCTGTCATTATTAAATTCTTTACATTTTCTGGCGGATAAAAATTGCTCGTAATCTACGTTCTCGTCATTGAATTTGAAAACACGTTCGGGTTTGTGTGTGAATCTGTTTGTCTGTGTCGTTTCGTACTTCAAGTTGCGTAGCTTTTCAGATTTTAAGTCGCGTGGCTTTTCGGATTTTAAATCGCGTAGTTGCTGTAAATTGCTCACATTATACACGCTGCGTGAGTCTGACAAATGTTCGCAAAGTGGCGGATTCTGTGACGTACTGGTGACTGAAATAGTTTTCAACTCTGTTACTTCTTGTTGTAAACTTGACAACTTTCTATGCAACGCGTTATTAGACGAATCGATCTCATTAATTGTCTGCTGTAAATTTTGAAATTCAGGTGTTTGGATAAATGAAACCGGTGCAGTATCGTCTGATTTATTGTCATTAGTATTTTCGATAACATCAATACGACTGGCCAATTCATCATATTTTTCAGTCAGTATTTTTGCCTGATCATCGGTTTTAGAATCGGACGCATTAATCTGTTTTTGCAACTTACGCGTAGTTTCGCTCAGTTTTTTAACATCAGCTTTGATGACATCGCAATCCTGTGTTAGATCTAATTGTTCGAATCTGTCTGTCACTGTTTGAATATTTACTGTGTGTGTATCTGTTTTTGATTTAAGGTCAGAAATTTCATCCCGTAATTCCGCGTTCAATTGTTCTATGGTATTAATTTTGTCGGACACTGTAGTAATATTATTGTCTACATACGTCTTCGCTTTCGCGAACATTTTACGTTTGTCTTCTTGTCTTTGTGCAGTGATTGTTTCCATGACTTGTCGTTTTACTTTGTTTTGATCCTGAATGAATTTACGGAAACGCGTATCACTGTTTTGTATGTGAAGATTAAAGCGTTCGTCAATCTGAGTGTTCTGTTGGTCGAATTTCGCGTCGATCTTTTCATCCATTGTGCGCGAAAGCTCTGCTGTCATTGCTTTAAACTCGTCACGTAATTGTGTAGCTTTTTCAGAGCATTGTTTAGCGACTCCGCTAATTTCGTCTCTGAGTGTTTCTGTTGCGGCTGTTTGCATTTCCCTTAATTCTTGCGCAACAGATTTAATTTCTTCGCTATTTTTTTGTGAACACGCCTCAATTTCCGAGCGCAACTGTTCCTTAGTGTCATGACACTGCGCGGCAACAGCTTTAATTTGTTCACTAAGCTGCCTCGAATTGTCGTCAAATTTTTCATTTTGTTGTCTGACCTGTTCACTAAGTTGCTTGAGGTTTTCATTCTGTTGTTTGTTATCTTCCCTAAGTTGTTTGAAATTGTTGTCTGTTTTCTCACTCTGTTGTTTGATATTTACACCAATATCGTTCTTAAACTGTAGCATTATTGTCATAAATTGATCCAAACTTAAAGTAGCTGTTGCATTCTCAGTACTCTGTGATGGAGTACATGCAATTGTCACGCTTTGTGTGACCATTTGGTCATTCTGCAACTTACAAAAAGGATTATCAGTCGGATGTACACTGTCAGACATTATTTCGGAATTAAATGGATCCATCATACTCTCACTACACTGACCATTTCCAGTCGAAAAATTTGTCTGTACATTACTTAGATTTTCTAAATCGGGTGTGTTAAGCTCGGCAGCGCTCATTACTATAGACCGCTCCGCGTCATCAATTGTCGTCAAGTTAACAGACGAGACAATTGAGTTCGTTTGTTCATCATTAAGGTAAAAGTCATCACTAGTGGTTGGAATGCACTGATTGTTAGTGAACGCAGGATTGTCATCATTACACTGCGTATCATATGTCCTATCGGTAAAGTTGTTTGAGTCGGTAATTTCATTCATAATACCTCGCGATACACTATTCACAGTCTTTCGCGGCATTTTTACAATAGTCACAATTTTTCAGAAAATAAATAAGCACAATGCAAAAGGAACACACAAATACAACAGAGCAACGAATTGCCGTTGACCTGTAGAAAGAAAGTCACAAGTTAATAAAAGCGTAGCGCCAAATCCTAATTATATCTAAGCAAATAAGAGCAGATATCTGACTGTTGCTCAAAAGACTCTCAACGAAATTCGATCCTGGACTGGGTGTCGCCAAGTGTAACCTCCCCACAAAAATTTAAAAAGACAGAAATATTATATTATGAATGCTAATGGACATTGCGCTAAGTGTAATCTCTCCACTGAAATTTTAAAGACAGAAATAATAAATGAATAGGAGCCAAACGTAACCTCCCTGCAATTAAATTTAATGACAATAAAACTGAGAATCGCAATCTGACTCAAGTATAAGTTCTTCATAAAAATTAAGGTCCATTCAGTGATAAGAAAATCTCAGTGATAATAATGATTCAATTAAACCGAAATATCAGTCTTTGGCCCTGTGCAAAAATCAAAATTAAATTCTTACCTCATTGCAACACCTAGTCAAATTTCTGCTCTTGTTGTTGCGCACCGCTTGGAGGAACTGCATTGCAAATAATAATATTCCCCTTTTTTTTTGTAATCTAATTGAAAACTGAAACTTTTGTTTAGGGGAAGTGGAACGAAATAGTTACTTCAATTAAATGAAAATTTTTTGTAAAATTGCTTTTGAAATCAAAGTTATTATTGGGGGCACTTGTTGAAAATTAGTTACAATAATTAAACTTTACATTATCCGATGATTATCTTAATTAACAGTATACCTCATTCAGCATCTTGACCAGTGTTGCCGACAGACCACATCACACAATCCCACTGGACTGCTACCACTGACCGACCGCTCTGCATGACGACTACTAGCGTACTGCACGCGACGACTACTGACAGAGTACTGCTCTCAACTAGACAGAGCTACAGACTCGCAACGACTGACTGACAGACTGAGAACCGCTCGCAACACTCGCGCGGTCAAGCGCAAACTCTCTGGTCACAGATGCTACAATGCCTCGCCATCGCTGCTATGTTACATACGTGTTTCAGACTGCACGGCACATCTCGCTTAGCAGTCAAGAGAATAAGGTAATACAGACTGAGGCACGTACAGATGCATAAAAGCAGTCCTTTCTCCCTCGTGGAATGGGATAGAAAGTTGGTCATACTGATACGATGTTCTTTCCGCCATGCACAGCACAGTAACTTGCAAAAATTTGTTCTACGGAATATTAAGTATTGATCGTTAATCTGGGACCCTTACCAGGTAGAAATAAGAGCTTATTGATTTTTAGTCTGGGAACCGTGTCAGATTTAATCCCACAAATGCGCAGGTCCTGTTATTTTTTATTTATTTATCAAAACATTCTAATAGCGATGTCACTAAGGTGCAAACTCGACTGGCCAGCACTGCGGTATCCAGTCGCGTGTGACGAGGATGTATACAGACAAACGCACTAGATTCTCCCACTAAGTTATTATGTAATAACGTTTTCTTTGTAAGAACCAGAATTAATGAATATCGAAAAAATGGTATGGACAAGATTAGAGTGGAGGCAAATCGCATGCCAAAATTAGACCTCCTCCAAACCATCTGAGAAAGAGGCAAAGTGAAAACGTCTCAGAGAGAGGTGGGCCGTTAAAATGGAACAGTTAAGATAACTTAGCGCTATGCACTTCTTACTTGCATGTCTGAAAGAACAGACATTGTCGATGATCCACAGCTATACGAAATAATTCAGAATATATTCGCTGACTGCGACAGTCTCGACGCAAGAGCCAAATCCTTAAGGCTCTCAGGAAAGCAACCAGATGCGAAGTATCTTTCTAGAAGTTACATAACCTCTATTTACTTTTATTTCTATGCTAATGCTTGCTTGAGGCCGACACGGAACTGTCGTGGCAGTCACTCGAGCTACTCTTCAGACAATGTTTGCAGTTAGTGTAACTCCTTTGGTTTATTCTGCGTGGATTTTCACTGAACATATTTTTTCTTTTTTATCGCATGGCATCCTCTCAAACAAGTAAGCCAGGCTTGTTTAACTACTGGTATTCAGGCGTACGCAGACACTGCTGGAGAAACTTCTCCCTGAGACACCCGACGAATTGCACCGAGAACAGCTTCAGGTTCTTGCGTAGTTCTGGTGTCTGGCGCTGAAGGCTCTGCTCACGATGTCGAAATACAAATGCGACGTTACCCTCATAGGTAAATAGCTCTTTTATGATACAATGATGCACACAAATGAAATGATGTGATTGCAGTTGCCATCAACTCTTAGTAGAGAGAGGAATCACACTTTATTTTAGAAAATCGTCCGGTTGTAGGCAACACCGTTAAAATACGTTTCGCGGTGCTACGGTTGACGTACTGAAGTATGTAGGGCCAACTGGGTTCAAACTCTATTAAAGTCCTATTGATTCATGTTTTATATTGCTTCGCTAAACCACCACGAATATGTGGTGTAACAGAAGCGTCTTAAAAACTCCATGCTCAGCACTTTTCATGTATTGAAAATAAAATCTTGAAAGGTTCAATCAGAGCTGCGAGCTATACAGGGTCTTCGGAAATTGCCTTACAAACTTCTAGAACTTATAGTGGGTAGTGATTAATATTCTGGATACGAATCGTGTCAGGAAACGTACCGTTTCCGTTCTACGACGATTTCAATTCAGATGTTTAACTTATCCACTTCTGCTTGATGAATTGAAGTAGGCGTGATGCAGAACAATTATTAGGCAACAATTCGTAAGGAAACATAACGAAACATTCATTTATCAGTTAAGCACATTTTTTTGTACTAACTCTCAAACATTATGTGGTTACATTATTCCAAAATAAAAAAGAACTCAGCATACTGTACGTACAGAACAACAATAGCAGCTCGATGTGGCGACCATTAACGTTGTTACAAACATTGTACACGTTATCCTGTCTAGCCTATTGCTCTCCGCCCCGATAACTGAGTGGTCAGCGTGACGGATTGCCGTCCTACGGGCCCGGGTTCGATTCCAGGCTGGGTCGGAGATTTTCTCCGCTCAGTGACTGGGTGTTGTGTTGCCTTCATCATCATTTCATCCCCATCCGGCTCGCAGGTCGCCCAATGTGGCGCCGAATGTAATAAGACCTGCACCAAGGCGGCCGGACCTGCCCCGTGAGGGGCCTCCCGGCCAATGACGCCAAACGCTCATTTCCATTTACTTATTGGTTACCAGGACAAGCATCTCAGATTTTTCTCTTTCCCTTCGCAGACGTGCATGCGTTACACATCTGGACTGAAACCGCTGTAGTACGGAAACGGTATGTTTCCGGACATGGGTTCCTGTACTCACCCTCTTGTATAAGTCCTAGAAGTTTGTAACGAGAATTTCCAAACATCCTGTATTACTAACGAAGTAGGTGAAGGTGCATGACATCATCTGCGATTGCTAGTGAGAAGAACAAATATCGATGCAAAAGATACACGTTATTTTTTTTTGTCAAATAAGGGACTATTTAGAAAATTTTGTAAACGTGTAAGGAAAGTTTTGTTTTGTACGTTCGTTACTGGATATTATGTATACTTGATAACGGTATTTGTTCTCAGCACCAGGTATTGCAGATAATGAATCGACTGTGTTCGAAATAGAAAATGAGCAAAGACCACTCACGGATTAGGCCTGTTCGGACTGGCCAACTACTGCCTCCGAGGAGCGATCTATGATCGTCGAATATACGATCAGCATGACGCCAATCCCTCCAGCCGTTACTGCAGTAGATGAATCCTGATGATGTCGCTGCTTCTTTATTCAGGCGGCTCCTCATTTGCCCTCAAGGCCTGAGTGGACACCATACCAGACCTCCCTACCACAGAAAAAGATTGAGGAGAACCCAGGAATCGAACCCGGCTCCTTCCGCAACAAAGGCAGCAGCCACTAAACATTAAAAACGAAGGCTGTTGGAAACTTGTCAGACAATAATAAAGTAATATAACAGCTTCATAACAGCACACAACACTGCAGAATGAAAATTTATCCTGGAAATTCTGGAATGTGTTTCACTAAGTACTACTTAAGTAACAGAAGAAATTGCTAGACGCACGCTTCCAGATGGTAACCAGTATGTGTGTATTTCAGCAGGCAGCAGACTTTGCTCACGGCACACAGCTTACACAGAAGTCTTGTTGCTTGTGCTTGGCCGAGTCCTTCGCTTTACAAACAGAACAAACTGCTGGAATGTTCTTTATCTATGCGTGACAAGGACAAAACAATAATTTGCCACAGCTAGGAATATTCATATCTGCCACAAAAGCATTCGCACATCATAAGAAAGGATCGTGGCAGTATGTTATTACTGGAATCTGACCACAAAAAGTTACAGATAAATTATGTAAATATTCTTAATATAGAACAACTATATGTCATTTCACCTTTACTAGGTGTGTATTCTGAAGAAGAAAATCAAATATTCATCTCATATTTACATCTTCTTGTTTGTCCTGTCGTGCCAAACCTTTGATGAGCTTACGATATCAGTGATTCAGTGGGTTAGGGCGGGTGGTGTTTTAATAGTGTCTAAATAACATAACATTGTTCTCTGTCTTTATCGTGATCCAGATCTTTGTGTACGAGGAACGATCTGAGGGCAATGGGCTAGAACACTGCTCATCGTTTACTGACTCAAAATAATGTAAATCCACCTTCTTAGGGCCGGCCGGTGTGGCCGAGCGGTCCTAGGCGCTTCAGTCTGGAACCGTGCGACCGCTACGGTCGCAGGTTCGAATCCTGCCAGGCATGGATGTGTGTGATGTCCTTAGGTTGCTTAGGTTTAAGTAGTTCTAAGTTCTAGGGAACTGATTACCTCAGATGTTAAGTCCCATAGTGCTCAGAGCCATTTGAACCCTTTGAATCACTTTCCTAAAAATAAGTTTTTACTGCGTGTAAAAGCACACGAACGAGTGTACGAAGCGAAGCAGTGGTCAAGACAGTGAATTCATAAAGTGAGGAATGGGATTCCAATTCCACTTCAGTCATCCAGATTTCCATTTTACGTGGTTGCTAAATTAATTCTGGCCAAATGCTGGGCCGATTCCCAAAATAGGGACCCTGTCCACTTCCTCCTAGAGCTTCAGCCAGAAATAACGAAAAATTCTAGATCAGTATCCCGTCGGCATCGGGGTGATTAGAGACGACCTACGAGTTGATAATGGACAAGGATGAAGGGAAACATTCGATCGAAGTGATTTTGGGAAACTAAATCAACATCAGGGTGCCTGGAGTAGTCCACAGCCCTAACCAACGGACCACCTTGCGTTGTCCTGAAGGAGCTTCTGCCACGTCCCTAGTGATCTTGACGTCAGCGCAACATTAACATCAGCCGCCCTTCCCTCCGATACTCCATAGGAGTACATCGATTGGCGCGTGCTGTCATATGCACTTAATTTTATTCCTTCTACACCCAGTGTCTGTAGCCACAAAGAAGGTATCAGCAAGAGATTTTCTCTATTACCTACGATCTTGTACCAGATAGAATAAGCTCTGTCATGATTACGAATGCTCCATTGTTATGGGATGAGATTTTTGAGGACCGTTACCGATGTCTATTCCGCAGGCACCGTTGCTTACGTACCGGAAATAAAACATTCGGTACGGAATGGTTCCTCCACAACAGTGCAAAGTACTGTACGGCTTCTGCTGTCAGTAAAGTCGTACTATGTTATTACTTTTAACTATAAACTTTATTTCAGCGCTCACAAAATTGTTTAGTGGCTACACCGGTTTCGGCTATCTAATCGACATCAACAGACCATAAATATTGCTTGGCGGATGGTTGCGTCAAAACATGCCAGTGGTCAACATTTCACTGACGCTCTAAACGACTTTGTGTGCACTGACTGCAATAAACTTTATAGTACCTTATTGTTGGCCCACAGACCCTGAGGGGTTGTCCAGCCATCAAATCGAGAAGTTTTCTTTCATTACACACTTTAAGTCTTTTCTTGCGAAGTCTATGCTTTATGTTTAAGCTGTAACAGCATAGCATCAGTGACTGCGATGACTTCGCGTAGGGTGTAGGTGTAGGTGTTGTGATGATTATGCTGTGCTCTTATAGCTTCAAATTTCGGTGTATGTTTTTACAGTTACTTTAGAGGCAGCTCATCTCGTTAGAAGTAGTCTAATCAATCGTCATTTATATGTTGGTGACTCCTTGCGCCGTACTTTTGGTTTTAATGCTTGGGACAAAACATTTCAATAATATACATTTGTGATTCCTGGCTTTTTATATACGTCGTATACAGGGTGTTCGGAAATGGAAATTCTCGTTCCAGACTTCCAGGACTTGCAGAGGGGAGTGAGTACATAATATTTTGAATAGGAACCCATGTCCGGAAGCGTACCGTTCCCGTCCTACGACGGTTTCAGTTCAGATGTGCTACATCTCCTTTTATTCAAGTTAACTGGTTCTGCATACCCGATCTTCTTACAAAACATATTGGACCCGTTCTTGGAATCTGTGCTACTGAATTTCCGTGAGGAAAGATGGTATCAGCGTGATGGAGCACCACCTCGTTTCTCTTGTGGTGTTCGGATATCGTTAAAGGTGGATAGGCCAAGGTGTGACGAACCTTATCTTCCACGAGCAGTGCTCATATACAGAGCTATTTACTATACAGAAGTTCCCCAACGTAATAATATTACTAAGAAATGTCCTAGTCGCAGCCTATGGGGATTGTCTCGTTTACTTCAGGAGTTCTAGGCCCTCAAGGTATCTTGGACAACATACGTGAATTCTGGAAAGTAGGATAGAGCTACTAGTAGAAATAAAGCCGTGAGGGTGGGTCGTCAGTCGTGTCTGGACAGCTCAGTCGGTAACAGAGTTGTCTGCGAAAGATAAGGTACTGGGTTCGAGTTCCGGTCCACCACATAGTTTTTATCCGCCAGGAAGTTTCCCACTCCGGAATTATCAACAAGGGCTGCAAATCTGTATCATAGAAATTCGGTTTAGGCCACACGATAGCAGGACAACACCAATTATAGTATAATAACGTCAGTAACAAGTATTACCTCAGTTATGTCACTCTTATCCCTGACGGTGTGTTCGGGATTATCACGCCTAACAAACTGGCAGTGTTTGGCACGCAGGACTATGCAAACTTTAGGACGTAGAAAAAAGTTCCTCTCCCGTCTGTATTCCTGTAGAGCACGGTAGCTAATAAAACTAAAGCGAACAATAGAGAAAATTATTTAAAACATCCAGAACTCGATTCAGCATGTGGCAGCAGGTGCCATCTTAGCAGAAATTCAATGACACAATGGACGCCCTCATATAGGCTTTTACCTCGCTCTCGAATAGAAATACTACATTTCGAGGAAGCCATTAATCCCTTCGTCGAGACTTGTCACGAGGTGGGTAGAAGGGAGTTATTCTTACACAGCAAACAGTTAGAAATTAGGTACAGATAGTTTCCTGGTACAGCAACTGATCAGTCAGAACTGAAATTTGTGTTGCAGCACTTTGGTAGTACTGAATGTATAAGCTACATGGAGGAATTCGTGTAAAGAGCATAGAGATGTTCACTAACACAGGAGCACATCATTTTGTAGTGCTAGAAGATACTTTCGTTGTAAGAATTTAGCTAAGAAAGGGAGGGGAACTAACAGTGAAAAATTCCTGATCTCCTATCCTTTTCTTTGTGTCCCATGGGGTGACAGCATGTGACGCTGTTGATAGCGATTTATCCGTCAGATGGAGAGATTCAATTTGCCAGCTATCTTCTTGCTATGGAAGAGGAGTAAAGTAAGCATTGTGATAGTGGCTTCATCCACACCTTTCATTTACGTTCATGACGAACACAAGCATACAGTGGGTGGACAAAAATATGGACACACAGAGAGAAATGCGTGCTTGAACATAAATACAGTTGTTAACCAAGCCTGCTGGTTGCACTGTTGTATTTGACCAAGAAAGGTACCTGCAGAATGTCGTCAGCCCGTTGCAACTGTCAGTCGTGGTCTAAACAGTGTTCTGTGTGTTTGTGAGTGCATCCGACGCGGGCAAATTTGTGGTGCTCGAGTGGTGGGTGCTTCTGTAATCATGTTTGCAGAAGTGTTTGGTTTTTCCAGAGGCAGTGTATTGAAGATTTATATCGCATACAGGGAAAGCGAAAAAACATCAACCAGCAAGTCACAACACGGATGAGACTGTGTGTGTTGTGCTGATAGCGACAGCCGCTTATTGAAGAGGCTTGTGACGAACAATAAAGAGGACGACAGCAGCATAAATCATTGCAGAACTGAGTATTGCACTTGCGAAACCTGTTGACACCAAAGCAACAAAAGGGAACTCCATACGCAGGGAACTGCAAGCAGAGCTGAACCTCCCGAACTAGTCGTGAGTGATGAAAGTCCCTGTAACAGGAAAACGTCGTGCCGAAGCCATAAAACATGGACTGTGGAGCAATGGATATCATTTCTGCGTAATGTCATCACAGGACCGAGAATATTTCGCCTGCGATACAATCAAGCACCTTCAAATGTCAACTACATTCGCAGATGGCATCGACAGTTGGACGAAGCATGATATTTGTGCCGAGGAAAAAGTACACGTCAATTTTTGTTCGTTAAACTGTTTCAAGAAACATTTATCTGAACATGCTTAAAGTATTTGTCAATTGGACTAGACACCATTTTTTCTCTATTAGACTCCATAGTTTCTAATGAATTGTGGCACACAAAGTTCAAGGCACGACAGGTCTACGCTACCTTAGCCAAAACTTACACCAGAAGTACCACAGTCGAGAGCGAATCTATAGTCAGATTATGTTAGATTCGAAATAATACCAAAGAATGGTTACGAAGCGAATCATAATTACGAAGCGGACCAGTGTACGCAACACTTCATCTAGCAATGGTAGGAGTTTCAGATAGAAAAGTGAAGTTCTGCTGCCCTCGACGTCGATCCTTTTGGCTTATGCCATTGGCTGGGTCGCGGATTCTCCACACGACTCTTCTATGCCGTACAGGACTAACCTTTGCGCTGTCACGCTGCTAATCGCATCCTACATGGCCACTTCGACCACGGAATCGAAGCGGAGGTACAAGTCATCACATTTCAAGTTGTTCGAAGTCTTTTGTACTTTAGTGACGAACGGCAAAAAAATTGTAGAAGCTAACCTTACGGGCTACAAATTTGTTGGGCCACTGAGTAAAATACTTTTTGCGAACACTCTCCGATGCCATTTGAAGGCCGTTACTTGTTGACCACGTCACCTGAACGACCCTGACATCAGGGCCATACCATTGGTGTTTCCCACGCATGCGACTCTGCGTCAAAATGAGGGTCGTAATGAAGAAGCAGTTAGGGGCTACGTTCCGCGCTTATGGGAAAGGATGGCAGATAATGGAAGAGAGATGTGGCTCTTAGTCGCTTCTCACGCTGACTAATCAGACTACTGGTCTTCTCACTGCGGGAACTGTTACTTGTCGGTTAACCTTCGCTGAAACTAATTCAACGAATGTACATTGCGGCAGTGGCTCCTGCTCAGAAAATGAGAGAAGCAGTGCAGTTCAGAAAAATTAACCAAGAGAAGCATTTATGGTCGAAAGGGAGAGTGACGTTCAAGAATCGTTGATGGATTGGACAGTCCACGCAGCATGCACTCAACGATGTTAAGCGTATTACGTATGTAGGGATGAAAGATAATCACAAGCTGGGAAGAGGTGAGGCCAGTAAAAAATGTAATGACATAAAGAAAAGGAAATTCTCAGTTGACTGCATTTGACCTGAGAGGGGTAAAAGTCTTAGATAAATTACATTGTAGATTTACGAGATGCGTTCGCAAACTGCGAATATGTGTTGACGTCAGCTATTCGTTTTATTAATAACACATGAAAATTTGGGGCAGACTGGGAGTAGAGCCCAGTTATCTATATGCACTGTAAATATTCATTGCACATTTTTTACATATTCGGGCATGCCATTTTCGAGTATGTAATGTTGATTTGAAAACGGTTCTCGGTCCGAAACTAGTCATAGAATGAACAAAAAGTAACAATTTGCAACTTGCACTGGTTTTTCGTACTACTGATTAACAGAAGTTGCTGACCCAAGCTATTCCAACATGCTGGAAGTTCGTTTGGTTACTTTGTCAGTACTGGTCACATATTAAAGGTCAGCTAAGCAAAGCGGGGGTCTCGCTCTGGTCAATGTCTATGCGCTCACGACAGCTCTTTGCGTATGTAAAATCGTGAAGTTACGGAATCACAGCCTCAATAGTATCACTGGAGTATTGTTCGACGAAGTCGCACCTAGAACATGTTAACCACCGATCGCCCTGACCGACATAACACAAGCGCCGTCAGGTATCAAGTTTTTTCTTCTTGAATGCAGTTATATCCATGGAGTTTTTCCTCGTACTAGGTCTCCGACTATTTTTTTATTTTTTTATTTTTAATTTTTATTTTTTTTTTAATGCGGAATCACCCCTGGAACACTGTCTAAGGACGTCAGCCAGAGATTGGGTAGCCGGTGGTGTGGTGCGCAATTAATCAATCATACTTCACCACGGAAACTAGTGCCACCTGGTACATCGTAGTTAACGGTAAATACGACGGACATCATGCCATTGCTCTGGCAGACACCACCCTCTGCGGTGTGGCGGCGGACGTATGGCGGACGTATGGTTCCTCCTCCAGCAGATGCTGGCCCTTTGTCTTCGGGTGCCAACGCACATGATCATCCGCAATATGCTCCTCTACCCGGACGAGACGTATTTTCCACCATCAAAGATACACGAGGTCACCTGGATAAATGGTATGGTCAGCCTTTATCTTTTTAGAAATGGACCCAAGAACGTGATCGATTTTTGTACGTTTTTGATAACACTAAACCGCATAAAACGACACGTCAAATACCAGTCTACTTTTGCTAACTGATTAGGGATCATTTCTTCCAACCAGCCCCCCCGTTGGAATAGTCACCGCTTGCGGGGTTGGCAGGTACAGTTCTAGTCTCCTGACCACGGAAGGCTCGGCATTGCCTTTCTGAGGCATGTCCCTAACTGGTGTTTTCAAAACGAGCGGTCGCCGCTTTGTATCTGCACATCAGAAGCATCTTGGAGTTAGTTTTTTGCTGTTTCCTATGTTAAATAAAGGAACCTTTTGTTATTCTTTTCACATTGTACAACTAAAAAATAAAAGACTCACACAAAACTGTCTCCTTAGTTAACCGTATTCTGTGAAAAATTGAAATAAAAATAAAACCAAAAATAAAAAATAGTAATGCGACCACTCGCGATAAGTGGGAAAAACAAAAAATTATTAGCGGCGCTGCCTTCGGTGCGAAAGGACCCGGATTCAATTACCGGTACTTCTTCAGATTTTTTCCACTCGGCCCTTGTGAGGCCAAATAAAGAATTCGTAATGGATTCATCGACTAGTAATAACGGCTGGAGGGTTTGGCGACAGGCTGGTCTCATTTCCCGCCGTCACAGGTCACCCCTCGAAGCGCCTAGCAGTCGCCGCAGGCCAAAGGCCTAGTCCGCCAGTGATGTTCTAAATTGCGCACTAGTTACGGGCTTCACACACAGGGAGCGGTAGTGTCTGTTTTCAGTCAGAAAGGGGTGTAGCGCATGATTACATTGTTAATTTGCAATAAGACAAAAAAAGAGCACTTACGTTATAAAATGCGTGTTTCTGAAATGGGCGTGGTAGAGGTCCGAAAAAAGCCACTATTCACTGCTATAGGCGAGCAAACAATTTAAAAACGACTGTTGTGGTTGCTCGTAAGGCATCACTTTGGTTCCTGCGAAACACGATTTTTATCCTTTGCTTCGATGTGACTGATGGGGATTATGAAAAATTGGCTCTTAACTACGATGTTCATTCAGAGAAAGCATTTATGACTAAATTTGTGATAGCACTTGCAGAACAGCGTGCCACATCTGAAGGCAAGTTCAGTTCTATCTACATCTACATCCATACTCCGCAAGCCACCTGACGGTGTGTGGCGGAGGGTATCTTGAGTACCTCTATCGGTTCTCCCTTCTGTTCCAGTCTCGTATTGTTCGTGGAAATAAGGATTGTCGGTATGCTTTTGTGTGGGCTCTAATCTCTCTGATTTTATCCTCATGGTCTCTTCGCGAGATATACGTAGGAGGGAGCAATATACTGCTTGACTCTTCGGTGAAGGTATGTTCTCGAAGGTATGTTCCAGAAGTGGTAACGTACAGGAAACAATTACACTCCTGGAAATGGAAAAAAGAACACATTGACACCGGTGTGTCAGGCCCACCATACTTGCTCCGGACACTGCGAGAGGGCTGTACAAGCAATGATCACACGCACGGCACAGCGGACACACCAGGAACCGCGGTGTTGGCCGTCGAATGGCGCTAGCAGCGCAGCATTTGTCCACCGCCGCCGTCAGTGTCAGCCAGTTTGCCGTGGCATACGGAGCTCCATCGCAGTCTTTAACACTGGTAGCATGCCGCGACAGCGTGGACGTGAACCGTATGTGCAGTTGACGGACTTTGAGCGAGGGCGTATAGTGGGCATGCGGGGGGCCGGGTGGACGTACCGCCGAATTGCTCAACACGTGGGGCGTGAGGTCTCCACAGTACATCGATGTTGTCGCCAGTGGTCGGCGGAAGGTGCACGTGCCCGTCGACCTGGGACCGGACCGCAGCGACGCACGGATGCACGCCAAGACCGTAGGATCCTACGCAGTGCCGTAGGGGACCGCACCGCCACTTCCCAGCAAATTAGGGACACTGTTGCTCCTGGGGTATCGGCGAGGACCATTCGCAACCGTCTCCATGAAGCTGGGCTACGGTCCCGCACACCGTTAGGCCGTCTTCCGCTCACACCCCAACATCGTGCAGCCCGCCTCCAGTGGTGTCGCGACAGGCGTGAATGGAGGGACGAATGGAGACGTGTCGTCTTCAGCGATGAGAGTCGCTTCTGCCTTGGTGCCAATGATGGTCGTATGCGAGTTTGGCGCCATGCAGGTGAGCGCCACAATCAGGACTGCATACGACCGAGGCACACAGGGCCAACACCCGGCATCATGGTGTGGGGAGCGATCTCCTACACTGGCCGTACACCACTGGTGATCGTCGAGGGGACACTGAATAGTGCACGGTACATCCAAACCGTCATCGAACCCATCGTTCTACGATTCCTAGACCGGCAAGGGAACTTGCTTTTCCAACAGGACAATGCACGTCCGCATATATCCCGTGCCACCCAACGTGCTCTAGAAGGTGTAAGTCAACTACCCTGGCCAGCAAGATCTCCGGATCTGTCCCCCATTGAGCATGTTTGGGACTGGATGAAGCGTCGTCTCATGCGGTCTGCACGTCCAGCACGAACGCAGCTCCAACTTAGGCGCCAGGTGAAAATGGCATGGCAAGCCGTTCCACGGGACTACATCCAGCATCTCTACGATCGTCTCCATGGGAGAATAGCAGCCTGCATTGTTGCGAAAGGTGGATATACACTGTACTAGTGCCGACATTGTGCATGCTCTGTTGCCTGTGTCTATGTGCCTGTGGTTCTGTCAGTGTGATCATGTAATGTATCTGACCCCAGGAATGTGTCAATAAAGTTTCCCCTTCCTGGGACAATGAATTCACGGTGTTCTTATTTCAATTTCCAGGAGTGTATTTTTTGTGCCACTTGATACGAAGAGCCTACGAGGAATAGCCCAACGTGGTGGTTTCCTAGACACCATTTTATCATTTTCTTCTTCCCAAATATTCTGCGAGATCTAAGTGAAGATATATATCACGTGATCGGAATCGTGTCTCTTCGTGTGGCGTGTAAGTAGTAAGAAGGGGCCGACCAGTGCTGACTATGACGAATGTCGGCGGCCACCTTTACCTTGACGTGCGCTGTTTTTACTGCTGCATGATGTCCACTTGTGAGTTGTATTTTCTTCCTGGAAAACAATTTGCGTTTGTCTCGTCGCGTGTGGGTGAAATTTCCAGGTAGTTCGTGGATTCTGGCACGCCAATGTAAGGTCACAGCTAAACGGTTGTCAAACATCAGGACACCTTACATTTTGCTACATTAGTTACATTCCATGGATCCCACGGTGAGCGGTCTCTGCAATGTGTACAGAAGTCCAGGATGTTCATTTAGTTTAAGAACAATACAACGAAACGACTTTACATTATGAAATGTTATTGTATTGCAGTGCTAATCTTAATTACGAAATAACCTAAAATATTAATTTCAAGAGATTCTGTGAAACTATTCTGTGAAGATACTCATGAAGGAGACGATGTTGCCCAACAGTAAGGTATTGATTTCAGTTTTCAGCCTCACCACATCACCCATAGTATATTGCATTAACGCTGCCAGGTTTCCAAACACATGAGTACTCATGCGTGTGACTTCAAAGAGAATATCTGTAAAAATTATGAACTTCTTTTCCCCTTGTCTGTTTTTCGTACAAGTATTTCATTATGGGTTAAATACTTATAACTCTTTGCAACCTCTATATTCATTTTAAATTTCACTGGTGTCCAGTCAGTGAGCATGCGGTAAATATTAACGACGTAGATGGTTGAATACTTAAGGGAATGCCAAGCCACCTATGCCATTTGACATTTATTTTTTAATTAACATTCCTCAAGAATTTCCACTTCATTACCTTGACCACTGAGGAGTAGCTTTAATATGGTGATTGGTAAACAGTGCAAATCCAGTAATACTTCTGACGAATTCTTCTTCATCTTCTTCCTTCTTCTGCAGTCTGACTACTAGGTTTTCGTCTGTTACGGTGCCACCCTCTTTCTTGAAGTTTCCAGACATTGATCGTCGCCCTCTATTAAGTGTCATGAAGTAGGTGCATGATGACAAAAATGAAGGCAAATGGGAAAGCCATCCATTCCATCACCTTCGTAAGAAAGATGTGGTTCCCGCGATCGAAAGCCTGATCGAAATCGAATGAAATCGTGGCTCTCTCCAGTCGACACTCTTGCAATAGCGATGACGTCGCTTTAATCACATATCGTTGATTGTATTTAGCATCTCTGTCCAAGGACTTCTGCACGGTAGACAGACCTGGTACAGGACTCCTTTGCGAAACATCGCGAGGAGGCGCGTAAAAATCTTAAAATCTTAGCTGGGTAAAGTGGCCGATAGCTTTCAAGTTGCGTGCCTTCGGAGGATTTGGATATCGAATAATTAGACCTTACAAAAATTCCGGTGGTTGCGGTGTCGCAGGCGACAGCAGTTCCTGGTACATGTCCCTTCATCACGGCAGTATTAAGTCTTTAAAAGTCCTATAAAATTCTAATGGCAGTCCGTCTGCTCCTGGCGATCGTTTGATGGCCCTCTTGGCGAGTTCATCAGTGTCTTCAATGGAGATGTTTACTAAAAGAGAGACCACCGCTTGGCCATCAAGGATACTATGGATCTTCTGTGGTATGTCTGTAAGTGCCACAACGTTACGGTCTACCTCACGATAGACGTGAAGACAGTGAGTTTCGAAGGCTGTTGTGATGTCTGCCTGCCAAACCGGCGTCAGGTAAATCTAAATAATGGATCAGCGCTTGTCGACAGCGTCTGAGGTATGCAATTACATGATGAACTGAGGATTTGAGGGCGTTTCTCTTGGCATCACACTCGGACAATTATGCCTGACAATCTGCGCCGAGTAAGGGCCAAAATCTTAGCCTTGGTAGGTTGAACCTCGACCTGACGTGACCATTCGTAAACATTCTACTTGCAGTAAACAGGCAACGTTAAGTTTCCACTGACCCCGACTGCGCCGTGTTGTTTGACGTCGGAGATTGATCATGCACACATAAACACTACGGTCTGAGAAGGCCAAGGCCATCTTTCCGCGTTCAGGACATCTGAAGCGAGCGGGGAATTCATGTACATGCGATCCAATCGACTGCCTGAGTGGCTCGTGACGTATTTATATCCTAGGCCCTCGCCGTGTGCCACTTCCCAGGTTTCTATGAGACTGAATCGACGTACTAGTTTTGGGACAGGTGGTAAAATTTGTATATTGGTCCTTCCTGACAACAACACAGTTGAAATCTCCGCCGACAATGATGTGTTCATATAGTCCCAGAAAAAGCGGGGTGATTGTTTCAGAATAAAATTGAGAGCGCTCTCGTCGTTGGTCTGTGCCGTGTACAGTTAGTGGTAGCCCTCGTGTTGACTGGAAATAAGTGACGTCCTCTACTGCCACGTCATCGCTCAGGATAATCGCTGCTCCACTATCTCCGTCAGCAGCTGGGGTGACGTATGCATTATAACCATGAAATTCGGTCCTGGTCTCTGCTCTTGGCACTTAGAACATGGCAATGTCAACGTCATTTTAAATTTAACGTAAGTGCCGATCATATTTAAACTGATTTGGCAATTATGCCCGTTCATGTCAGTAAGAACGAATGTCGTCATGTCTTAGGCACTGTCTGTCTACTGATCACTCCCGGTTCACTGGGGTGGCCTGTGGTATTTCTTCGTCTGGTCGGGTTTCAGGGAGAACGTCGTCCGCCCACGAAACAGGCAGTCAGATGCGATCATCGCTGATGCAAGAAGCGCCATTGTCGCCAATGTCCACGCTGGCGACGTGAGTCGGTATCTCCAGGGCGTTACTGTGTTCTGCTTCTCTTAGTAAATTGTCCTGTCCGTGATGATGATGAGTACCAGCAACTACGTGAACGACTTCTTCTGGTAGTCGTGCGAAGGATTCATTCGAGAAGCACGACTTTGCTGTCGCTGTCACCCTCCTCTTCTTGAGACGTTTTCGTGATCTGTGTTTGCGGGGTTGTCGTTCCGAGTCAGGCGACGGTATTGAGTCACGACGTTCAGGAACGAAAGTGGCTGCACGCACAACCCTGGCATCGAGATACCTATCAACTTCTGTCAGCAACTTCACCCGGCACTGGCTCCTTCAGGCTAGAGGCCGGTCGCTCTTGTAGATAGTCTATTTCGTCTCGTCTGATGTCTGATACCTTGTGGAAGCTGCTGTGCAGGCGTCTGGAGGGCACTGGGTCTCAGTGCCGCCTCTTAGATGTGTGGAAGGGATGTCGTAGCCAGAAGGGGAGAAGCGTTTTTCTCCCGCAGCTGCGTAATTCTGCTTTGGAGGCAGTCGTTTCGCACGTGTCCTCCTTTGCCACATCTAGAATTGGTCTTTGACTACCACCGTGTATGGCTTTTTCCCGGTAGCCGTCAATGAAGAGGTAGGATAGTGTATGTTTCTTTAGCTCAATGCATACTTGCAACATTCCATTCAAAACTGGATATGTAGTGAAATGTGCCCATTTCTCTGATACATAACTGTGTACTGTTCCGGAAGTTCGAAGATACGGACCGTGCATAATCCCAGGCCAGCATTTTCACCGATTAGTGGGCCGGCGTGGCCGTTCGGAATTTGAGGCCGTGTTTCGACCATGCTAAGATCTTGTCACAAGCTGCGCCGTTTGTTAGCTTGATGGGAACCACGATGGACCGGTGTATTCCGATTTTCTGCACGGGGATCTTCACTTCGTCAGGTCAGAATTTTTCGATGGGGAGTGCTTTTGGTCGCTCATATTCGTTCGAAAATATAAACTTCAATGTGGTTTTACGGCAAGAGTTTGACATTCTATGGTTCATCGTAACACGCGCGAATACCGCTATGAAAGTAAACAACCGCGAGGCACACGCCACGGCAAGTACGCAAACAGTTCCGTCCGCACTGCTTCACCGCCGCAGGCAAACTGTCCACTCTGCTATGGAGGCGATTAGTATTACTGAAATTAGCCCTGAAGTCAATTAACACGATTAGTCGATGAAAATTTACGCAGCGCAATGGCTCTGTTGTCCTGCTCTATAACATGTGGACTTTTTCTGCATTAAAAGCTGAAATTAAGGCGTGAAATCAATTTGGCCTAATGTGCTGCAACAAGGAGAGTAACTGCAATCTTCGGGAGCGACGGATGGGAAGTGCTGAATATTGTATTTTGGTTTGAAACTATCAGCGACGTGATTAATAGTGGAAGCTTCACAATCAAACACGTGGTCGCGTGCTACTTGAGATAAAATCTGAAGAACGCAACAGACTGGTAAACAGTTCAAACTGCAGCAAATGCATGAATAAACAACAGCGTAAAACAAAGATGAAGCATAATGTAAAAGAAAGAGGATGCTAGGATACCCGCATGAGCCTGCACACAACTTGATCAACCAACCGTCACGTAGATCACAGACGGTAATTTGGCCTTATTATGAATTCTATGACTCGCTATCATTAGCAAAAAAGATCATCATACGTACAAAACATACTGACACCACAAAACACCTGAACAACTTTTCAACTGATTGCATGTCAAATGTTGTATGGCTGCAAGACAGTATGGAAAGTAATCGCGAATTTATATTCTCGTCCGCTGAAACGTGGATTAAGCTGAAGGACATTTCACGGTATGCGTAATGGTGCGGAATCTTTTGCTAACATTCTCCAGTACACGCTGCGTGTTGGGCAGCACGTGGCCCCAGCGGAAGCTGACGTGACGACACTGACCAACCTTAGGCCGTCGGCATACGGACCGCGCATTCGAACGTTGAGCGTGCCAAGTCTCTGACGTCACAGCGTGGAATAGCGCGTTGGGGAGTCTTTCCGAACGTGAAGAGCAATACCTAGCACAGAATGAGAATTTCACTCTTCAGCGGAGTGTGCGCTGATATGAAACTTCCTGGCAGATTAAAACTGTGTGCCGGACCGAGACTCGAACTCGGGACCTTTGCCTTTCTCAGGCAAGTGCTCTACCGACTGAGCTACCCAAGCACGACTCACGCCCCGTCCTCACAGCTTTACTTCCGCCAGTACCTCCTCTCCTACCTTCCAAACTTTACAGAAGCTCTCCTGCAAACCCTGCAGAACTAGCACTCCTGAAAGAAAGGATACTGCGGAGACATGGCTTAGCCACAGCCTGGGGGATGTTTCCAGAATGAGATATCCACTCTGCAGCGGAGTGTGCGCTGATATGAAACTTCCTGTCAGATTAAAACTGTATGCCGGACCGAGACTCGAACTCGGGACCTTTGCCTTTCGCGGGTAAGTGCTATACCAACTGAGCTATCCAAGCGCGACTCACGCCCTGTCCTCACAGCTTTACTTCCGCCAGTACCTCGTCTCCTACCTTCCAAACTTTCTGCGAGCTTCTGTAAAGTTTGGAAGGTAGGAGACGAGGTACTGGCGGAAGTAAAGGTGTGAGGACGGGGCGTGAGTCGTGCTTGGATAGCTCAGTTGGTAGAGCACTTGCCCGCGAAAGGCAAAGGTCCCGAGTTCGAGTCTCGGTCCGGCACACAGTTTTAATCTGCCAAGAAGTTTAATACCTAGCACGTCAGACATTCTGAACGTGCATTCGAACGTAGACCAGTGAGACGGGAGAACGCCAGCTACACAACATGCGCCACAGTGTCTTGAGTACAGCGTCACGAGACGCCACATTGTCTTTCAGTTGAAGCCCATGTGCATAAATGCCGTTTCTGAGCACCATCAAATCGAGGACCTCGAAAAACCATCGTTAATTGTATGACTTGTTGCAATAAAATGACGGGATAAGTCATATTCGTGGTTAAATAATTACTTTAATTTGCGTATTACGAGGGTATGCCATTACAAGGCAACGGCACAGTGATCACCCATCAAAAACGCGTTATTCTTGGTACAATTCGTTATAATTAAATGTCAGTTAGTAACACACCTACGGTTAAAGCTTTCAGGAGATAGTAACATGCAAAGTAAGGAAATGGTTCAGTTGTGATCAGTGTAGAACAATGAGTAGTGTCATGGATTTGTACGTTAACAGCTGCTTTGTTGCTGATTCGCGTCTCACTGGATCCCAATAGTTTTTCGCGAACATCCGCATTTTATAACAGGTTCTGATATTTTCTCCTTAACTTAATAAATGTATATTCTATGACATGCGATGTTATGTACATATATCAGTGCTCACAGATATTGAAGTTTTTTATTTATGTGTACTACTTACAGAACAACATTACTAGCAAGTGGAAAAGGAGGAAATGCGCGTTTTAATAGAGCTAACATAGGAGCTTTACGCCCGTCCTTTTGTAAACAGTGTGATTTGTGAGCCAGAAGACAGCCGACAACCGCCGCTGGAGAGCGATGTAGTAGGGTATACCACGTAGAGGCATATGTAGCGCACACACACATCGCGTCGTTTCTGAGCGCTCAACACCACATTGAACTCGGCACGCTCAACGTTGACGTTCAAAAGCACGTTCCGTGTGCCGACGACTTGACCGAACAACTAAATCTAACGTTCACAAGACCCAGCCTCAAAGACCTAATTACTTTGAGTGGGTCGATAGTGGAATAAGTATTTCACTGTTTATCTGAACACATCGACAAATAGCACATGGAAAACAATGCGTTTGTGCCTACAGAATTGTACCTAACAACATCTTAAATGGATTTCACAAGAAACGTTCTGATTGATAATTTTCAGTGGATATTGTAGGAACAAAGCGACACTTGATATTGTTGACTAGAAACCCCGGAGAGGGCGTTCCACCGCCTATTTGATAACATATCATAGATGATGTGTCTTTTCTTGGCTTGGCATGTATTTAATGTTATCAAACATTTAAATAAATTGCACTAGCCTACAAGCAAGTAACAAAGAAGGAAACAGAAACAATTTTCCGCCTGTTTCTGCATTCCTTATCGGTGGTTCTCTCTCGACGTGTTTTTCAGATTCATATTGATAATTTAACCCAAAAAGTAAGATTTCCTAGAGCTGTAAACAAAAATCAAACGCAAGTGTCTGAAAAACAATTATTGCAACAGTCACGTCAAACACCCACCTACTCATTGCGATATTCATTCACGGAAATGAGGCACTTGCCCTGTTGTGGGAACGTGTTGCTTCTTCTTTTGCCATGGAATCCTGTCGTCTGGCATTGGAACTAGAGTGTGACACCTGTCTGCACCATTCGTCACGGTGTAACCAGTGATGGGGCAGGAATATCTTCAGGTGTAAGAATAGATGAAACTCTGAGGGGTGGTCAAAGAAATATCAGCGTAACGCCTGCCGGAATTGCGTTGTGCTTCAGGTGAGCTTCTGTCATGTATCGATACCTGTACTGGAGCATACCGCGCCTCTTCCTCTATACTGCCCGTTGGCACCTCCAGATCCGGTACATCAGCGGCAAGCGACTACCGAATTCTGTACTCGTATGCAAAAGGTCGTATGACATGCACTCTAAAACGACACCGTAGACCCAACCTCGCATTTGGCAGGACGATGAATTACAGCCAGCAATTACAGCCACCATTTTGAGCTACTACAATGGCGCTTCCGCGCGAGCAATCTGACAGTGTAAACTTTTACGAGTACATTAAGCTGCTACTGCCAACATCTTTCTCACGTGCACACTCGCCTTTTGCTACCCAAGGTCTGCCGCTTTTGGCAGTGTGTGATACTTATTTTCTGGATATCCCTCATACATCTGTCCAACGAAAGACGATTTAGTGCAGGTGTTCGATGTATCTCCATTATATACCCTACTGGCCATTCAATTTGCTACACCACGAAGATGACGTGCTACAGACGCGAAATTTAACCGACAGGAAGAAGATGCTGTGATATGCAAGTCATTAGCTTTTCAGAGCATTCACACAAGGCTGGCGCCGGTGGCGACATCTACAACGTGCTGACATGAGGAAAGTTTCCAACCGATTTCTCATACACAAACAGCACGTGACCGGCGTTGCCTGGTGAAACGTTGTTGTGATGCCTCGTGTAAGGAGGAGGAATGCGTACCATCACGATTCCGACTTTGATAAAGGTCGGATTGTAGCCTATCGCTATTGCGGTTTATCATATCGAGACATTGCAGCTCGAGATGGTCGAGTTCCAATGACTGTAAGCAGAATATGGAATCGGTGGGTTCAGAAGGGTAATTCGGAACGCCGTGCTGGATCCCAACGGCCTCGTATCACTAGCAGTCGAGATGATAAGTATCTTATACGCATGGCTGTAACGGATCGTGCAGCCACGTCTCGATCCCTGAGTCAACAGATGGGGAAGTTTGCAAGACAACAACCATCTGCACGAACAGTTCGACGACGTTTGCAGCAGCATGGACTATCAGCTCGGAGTCCACGCCTGCGGTTAACCTTGACGCTGCATCACATACAGGAGCGCCTGCGATGGTGTACTCAACGACGAACCTGGGTACACGAATGGCACAACGTCATTTTTTCGGATGAATCCAGGTTCTGTTTACAGCATCATGATGGTAGCATCCGTGTTTAGCGACATCGCGATGAACGCACATTCGTCATCGCCATACTGGCGTATCACCCTGTTCAGATAGTTCAAATGGCTCTGAGCACTATGGGACTTAACTTCTGAGGTCATCAGTCCCCTAGAACTTAGAACTACTTAATCGTAACTAACCTAAGGACATCACACACATCCATGCCCGAGGCAGGATTCGAACCTGCTACCGTAGCGGTCGCGCGGTTCCAGATTGTAGCGCCTAGAACCGCTCGGCCACTCCGGCCGGCGTATCACTCTGCGTGATGGTATGTGGTGCCATTGGTTACGCGTCTCGGTCACCTCTTGTTCGCATTGACGGCACTTTGAACAGTGGACGTTACATTTCAGATGTGTTACGACCCGTGGCTCTATCTACCCTTCATTCGATCCCTGCGAAACCCTACATTTCAGCAGGATAATGCATGACCGCATGTTGCACGTCCTGTACGGGCCTTTGTGGATACAGAAAATGTTCGACTGCTGCCCTGGCCAGCACATTCTCCAGATCTCTCACCAATTGAAAACGTCTGGTCAATGGTGGCCGAGCAACTGGCTCGTCACAATACGTCAGTCACTACTCTTGATGAACTGTGGTATCGTGTTGAAGCTGCATGGGCAGCTGTACCTGTACACGCCCTTCCAAGCTCTGTTTGACTCAATGTCCAGGCGTATCAAGGCCGTTAATACGGCCAGAGGTGGTTGTTCTGGGTACTGATTTCTCAGGATCTATGCACCCAAATTGCGTGAAAATGTTGTCACATGTCAGTTCTAGGTTAATATATTTGTCCAATGAATATCCGTTTATCATCTGCATTTCTTCTTGGTGTAGCAATTTTAATGGCCAGTAGTGTAAATTATCAGTTTGCCAGTAACGTAGCTGTGGCCAACATAGGAAGACTGTACTACAAAATCTTGCAACACAGCTCCATTCGTTACTTCAAATTAACTCCAAGTGCACTAAACGGACCTTCCCCGCTATTTGAATCCATTTATCTAACCATATTCAGAACATTCAGAATGAATTTTTTACACAATTAGCCGGAAGTTTAACGATCTCCATCTTTTAAAGGCTAAGAACCGGTTTCGAGTCGATGTTAGAGTAATAATACTGAAAAGTGACTTAATAGCTACTGGTGCAGCATTTCTGATGGTACGTTGCAGATCTTTATAATCGTACGTAATGCTTTGAAGTGAAGCGACACTATGCAGTTATTTGCGCATTCAAAAGAAGATTGAACACGACACAAACAATATTGACATGCACATTGTGCATGCGCGACCGTTACGGTGGTTTATCAAATTGAAATGCATGTCAGTTGTGACGCGAGACTTTAGGTGTAACAGTCGTATATGTGTTTGTCGGTTCGCGTGGCTGTATCGTGTGTAATTCAATATTAAAATGGAGCAAACTGAATCAGGTTGGATTACACGTAGTGACCAGCATTTCTACACGAAAATCGAATACCTACTGGGAAGTAACCCAACGGAAATTTGCAACTCTTTGAGAGACGTGAGTGGGAGTAGCGGGGTGGATCGTAGCACAACACCACGGTGGTCTGCTCGTTTCCGTGAACGTCGGGTAAGCACTGAGGACAACTCAAGAAGAGAAACTTCACCAACTGCAACAGAGTACGCCTCTCAGGTTATTGTTAATGACATTTTGACAAAGAATCGACCAAAAACATGTGATAAAATTGCCCCATGTGAGGCCGTAATGTCTGTCACTTCATTTTACTCAATCGTAACTGAAAATTTAGAGAAGAGAAAAGTTGCTGCCAGCTGGGTTGCACAAGATCTGAGTGAAGAGCAGAAGAATTGCTTCAACGTTATGACCAGAAGGAGAGAAGTTCCTGAAAAAGATTTTTGCATTTGATGAAACCTGTATGCAGGCCTCAATCGTCACAATAGAAAAATTACGACTCCGTAGTCCCGAAAAAATTCTACCGCTAACAGTCAAAGGTGAAACTGATGATGATCTTTGCGTACGACTTGTATGGAGTCATAGCTACGGAATAGAGTGCCCCAGAGGACGTCTGTAAAAGGTGCGTACTACAAGCTGTTTTTGCAAAATATTTTTCGCCCGAAAATTCTTCACAAAAGACCCGACACACTTGCAGCTGGTGTCCCTACTTTGCACGATAATGCAAGACAAGATACTGTCCTGTCAGTGAGACAAACGCCCGCATCTCGTGGTCGTGCGGTAGCGTTCTCGCTTCCCACGCCCGGGTTCCCGGGTTCGATTCCCGGCGGGGTCAGGGATTTTCTCTGCCTCGTGATGGCTGGGTGTTGTGTGCTGTCCTTAGGTTAGTTAGGTTTAAGTAGTTCTAAGTTCTAGGGGACTTATGACCACAGCAGTTGAGTCCCATAGTGCTCAGAGCCATTTGAACCATTTTTTTGAGACAAACGCTGGGAAATAGTTCCCCAACCACCAAACAGTCCTGATGTGAGCCCACCAGAGTTTGATTTGTTTCGCAAGTTGGAGGAACAACTCCGTGGAAAACGTTTCCATGCAATTGATGAAGCTCCCTGTGAGGTCACCCCGAGTAAACAGAAATCTCAACACTGAAGGTGTTTCCTTTCTGAAATACAGAAGTTACCAAAACGTTGGGAAGCTGTCATAAGCAAGAATGGAGATTATATTGTAGGCATGTAAAGGAATTTTGTAAAATAAACTATCTTCTTCAATTCTATCATATAGTGTGCAGAAATTTTCGAAATGATCTCCTTAGAACTAGCGAATATGGCAATGCTTGCTAAATATATGTGGGAATTGGAAATACATCCAAATCTTCTTCTCCTCGCTCCCTCTGTCCATCTCCTCCTGTCTCCTCTCTTCGTTCAGCTCTTCCTTCCCCTCTCTGCATCCATAACCTGCTTCCTCCCTTTCTGGATGCCTCTCTCTGTATCCATCACCTCGTATAGTCCCTATCTCTCTCCACCTATTTCCCCCCGCCTCTCTCTATCCATCTCCTCTTTGTCCGTTTCTTTGCCCATTTTCTTCCTCCCCCCCCCCCCTACCTATCCATCTCCTCTTCTCCCATCTTTGTAAACTTGAGCCTTGTTTACTGTTATTGCAAACGATACCTTGATTGGGAATTGACGTCGCTTAAAATGAATGGGTAAATCAATTAGGATCATTGGTATACGGAGGTATGAGAGGCCTCTCCTGCTGCTAGATCTGTGAGAGTAGTAGCTTCAAGGACAGTATTCCGCGTAGTTCTAATCTGCGAACATACAGGATTACAGGGTTTTAGACTTTTCTGATTCCACAGTAATATCCTAATAATAAACCGAAAGCCATAAATACATCTTTCCCGTTTTCTGTTAAAACCGAATGAGAGGAAAGAAAGACAATAGCACATTGTCGTGTAAACAGTTTTTTTTTTAAATTATGTATAAGGGAAAGAATATACATAATGTATAAGAGAGAAACAATATGTCTAAGAGCTTAAATTCTCTGTTACCGTAGTTAAAATGGACTGCGACAAAGGAAACGAAACTGAACATTTTCATGGCACAGTATTTTCATTCTTGCAATATATATATATATATATATATATATATATATATATATATATATATATATATATATATATATATATATATATATATATATATATAATTTTTTACTCTATGCTGTAATAATCGTTCGAATATATACCAGGTGATCAAAACAAAAAGTCAGTATAAATTTGAAAACTTAATGAACCACGGAATAATGTAGATAGAGAGGTAAAAATTGACACACATGCTTGGAATGACATGGGGTTTTATTAGAACAAAAATAAACCAAGTTCACAAAATGTCCGATAGATGGCGCTGGACAGCAAAACGTCAGTGGCTGCGCATGACAATCGTGTATAAAAGGAGCTGTAATGAAAGAGAGAATCAGATGCGCCAGCAGTCGCAGCATGTTGACGTTACCTGAAAAGGCGCTTTTAGTGAAGATGTATTATCAGAATTGGGAATGTGCTAGTTCAGCATTACGATCCTATCGCCATGGGAAGTGGATTCGAACGGGTAAAGGTCCGTTGACAAATGCAGCTGTGGCGAGAATGATTTCGAAGTTCGAAGCCACGGGTTGTTTAGACGATAGACCCCGTAGTGGCCGACCGAGCACAAGGCTTAATGCTGCTGAGACAGTTCAGGAAGAAATGGAGACTGTAGCGGGTTCGTCTGTGCACGGGGAAGTCAACGCCCGTGCAGTCGCACGTCGCACCGCAATTCCATACACTACTGTTTGGTTGGCACTTAGACGTACCCTCCGATGCTATCCGTACAAAATCCATCGGCATCATGAACTGTTACCTGGCGATTTAGTGAAGCGCAGGGCATTTGCGGTGTGGGCGTTTCAAAAGATGGCGGAAATGACGATTGGTTGAGTAACGTGTTGTGGACCGACGAAGCTCATTTCACGCTCCGAGGGTCTGTCAACGCCCACAACTGCAGAATTTGGGCTACCGAAAATCCTAGAACTGTCCTGGAAACGCCATTGCACGACGAGAAAGTCACGGTATGGGTGGGATTTACCACATCTACCGTTATCGGGCCTTTTTCTTCGAGGAAATGCGTGATTCTGGTTTTGTAACAGCTACCGTGACAAGTGAGGTGTACGCCGATACGTTACGGAATCGCATCATCGCCAGCCTGGCTGATAAACACCTGATGGAACGTACGATGTTTATGCAGGATGGCGTTCCACCCCATATTGCTAGACGCGTAAAAGATCTCTTGCGCGCGTCGTTTGGTGATGATCGTGTGCTCAGCCGCCACTTTCGTCATGCTTGGGCTCCCAAGGCCCCAGTCCGTGCGATTATTGGCTTTGGGGTTACCGAAGTCGCAAGTGTATCGTGATCGACCGACATCTCTAGGGATGCTGAAAGACAACATCCGACGCCAATGCCTCACCATAACTCCGGGCATGCTTTACAGTGCTGTTCACAACATTATTCCTCGACTACAGCTATTGTGGAGGAATGATGGTGGACATATTGAGCATTTCCTGTAAAGAACATCATCTTTGCTTTGTCTTACTTTGTTATGCTAATTATTGCTATTCTGATCATATGAAGCGCCATCTGTCGGTAATTTTTTTGAACTCTTGTATTTTTTTGGTTCTAATGAACCCCTACGTCATTCCAAGCATGTGTGTCAATTTTTACCTCTCTATCTACATTATTCCGTGATTTATGGAGTTTTCAAATTTACACTGGCTTTTTGATCACCCGGTATATACGATTATTAGAGCATTGAGTAAAATTTTTCAGTTAATCGGCCAAGAACTTTTAGAGATTTTTGGTAACAACGCTAAACACCGGCTTGTCTTTATATAGCAGTACGGATTAATTTTCCTCGCCTCTTACATCCAGCGCAAACGTAAGTCTGCGTAAAGTGCTGCGTCGAACGAGCTCGGAACTGTTACGCAGCTGCCATGTTTCTACACCATTCCAAACACAACAATAAATCGCTTGGAAAAATGTGCACGGTAACTCAGTTGTAAACCTAAAGGTGAGGCACTTGCAGTCCTATTGACATAACAGCACGTACTGTGTTATCACTGCCTCCGTCCCACCTACCCTGCAGAAGCGTGTTAAAACTTTATGCAAACACGAACATCTGTTCAAGCCATCCACGCTACTGCAGCACTTAAACATCAACAGAGGTACCGAAGACTGTGACTTACACCTTGTTTAAAAGAAAACGATAAACGCCCAATGTTGACAAAAGTGCTTGAAACCACCTCCCAAAACATATCCTCCACGTTTTGCAGCGTAATACAGCCCGTATGAGTCAGTTGTTTGTTTTGGGTACATCCGGCACAAAACTAACGCTGTTTGATTTGCGCTAACCATATGCTATGTTTCTGCAAAATTTTCTTTTTCTTTTTAACTGAAATCAGCGGGAAGTGCTCTGTCTCGGGCGTAAATGATCATTTTCAGTAGAACAATAGCTTTAAGTTCCTTATTTCGTTTATCGTCTGGGTCGGAATTTTGTTCCCGTATAGGCAATGCCCATGGCTCTCGAACCACACAGTCCAGAATCGGTATGCCATAAGGCAAGATCACCATGAGCACTGAGTCAGTCATGCCGCCGACGCAACGCGCTGAAGATACAGGTTTGGCTAAATACCGTCTCCTACTGTGCGAAAAAGTCCACATCTGTCGGCTGCACATCCTAGTCAGACAGTAATCGTCGACCCTTCATGTCCTCTTTCAAGGGACGGAAGGCGTGAAAATCGTGTGGGAGAGATCAGGACTATAGGGCGCTTGTTCGAGTTTCTCCCACTTGAGATGGCGTAACCTCTGTGTTACGACATGCGTTATCATAAAACAGCAGCTCCCTTCACCCACAATGTGGTTTCTGACAGACATGCTGCCCCATAAATATTCTTCATTCTCCTATGGAAGTGTGCGGGTGTTTGTTCCTCGGTAGCCTAGGAAAGAATAACAGCACGTTAACCCTGTTTGGACGCACTGGTAATAAAGTCGCCATTGTCCACATTTCCGTATTTACCGCCGGTACGTCGGAAAGACACGAATTGCGACGATACCTAACAGTTACTGCTCTCCTGGACAGCATCACATATGAGCAAAGCAGTTGCGTCTTTACCTGCGGTTACTTTAGGTACTTGGGGTACGCACAGCCCTGTTTAAAAAGAATAGCTTGATGTAACCATAGGGTCGAGCCGCACACATCTGCTTTCACGGTCAGCAGCTAATTACCTGCAAATATTAACCTGTAGCTGCGATCCTCCAGTGAAATAGTCTATGCGTTGACTAGAACTGCGAGTTAATAAAATACACAGAAATATCAAATAATAGAGAAATGAATAATTTAATAAAAAGTGTTCTATTGTAACGTCTGTAATTGGTAAATATGGCAAGAATTGTGTTGAATAATGTTTGTTCGAGAAAGCACATCTCACACAAATGGGACTTGGTCCTACGATATTCAGTTGAAATACAGACAGAAAATACCCTTATCAAATGTGGTAAATTTACATGAGAGTGTTTCGAGAATGGTAGCAAAATCCCCTAACTAAATAGTCATCAATGATACGTTAAAACTAAGTCCATTTTGTAATCACAGTACAAGAAATGTTCACCAGGTCAAAACTGAGTTCAAAAATGGTGCAAATGGCTCTGAGCACTATGGGACTCAACATCTGAGGACATCAGTCCCCTAGACTTAGAACTACTTAAACCTAAGGACATCGCAGACATCCATGCCCGAGGCAGGATTCGAACTTGCGACCGTAACAGCAGCGCGGTTCCGAACTGGAGCGCCTAGAACCGCTCGACCACCGCGGCCGGCAATTCAGAGTTCAACACGATGGTTTACAACTTATCACACACGATACAACTCATACTCTGTCTATCCTCATTTCCTTAACTCAAGGGGAATAAGTCGAGAGTCTTACGCTGGAGCGCATTCAGACCTCTCGAAATGTAAAAGTCAAAGTATGGAAGAGCCATTCACAACCCACAAACAAACATCACCACGATCGAATACTATGTGTTACCACATGTAGGTCTGCCTCCTTGCAGAACACATTTAAAAGTGTCCAGAATCGCCCCCTTGAGCTTCTCACTCGAAAAGACCCAGTCTCCACTCGACTCCCATAGTGTTCCGCTACTGCATGCTTTTCCATTGGCCGAAGACCGTTCACGCCAAAAATACATCGTTCTTGCTTGCTACAGACATGATTTCAGTCATCTTGACCACTTTCCCGCACTAAACTAACTTATCATAATATTTAAACAAAAATGTTATAAACATTTGGTTACATTAAGACCATTTACAATAAACGCAAGTTATAGTTGGTTCATAAATAAATTAGCTAGTACTCTTGCGCAAGTGTGCTCACGTTGAACGACTACAGATTATAGCTAAATATCATTTAAACAATTATTTACGCCTTCTTGACAGAAGCGTCTTTTAGCTCTCTTTTCAACTTTGGTGTCCGCTAACACATCTGGCTAGCCACTTTTAAATTTGCAGACTTTTATAATAACACCTGCAATCAACGTCTGTATAAAGTTACAGGCAAAATAGTAAACTGTTCATTAAATAAAAACGCAAGTGTGACAAAATGTGAAGTACTGATGCTGTGTTCATTTGCTGTGTAAATGTAGAGAATACAATATTCTGACAAACACTTGCATAATGAAAAGCATGTAAAAGACTCTGTAAATCGAGAAATAAAACAGATACAGATACGTAGCTTTCAGAGATAATGTTTGTTGAAATCACATGAAGTGATTAAAAGTTGCTAATTCACTGGGGCATTGTGAAAATGTTTATTCGCTGCGAGGTATTAACTTCTGTAGTTTTAAGGATATTGAGATATTGTTGTGTTATTGGATGCACATTATTTTTCTGGGATCGCCGATGTACTCAGATTTGCATTAACATTTGACGAGCTGTTGTCGAATCTTAAATAACTGTAGTTTAGCCATCCTTAAGGTTGTCTGACAGTCCGCCATTTCCTGGAACATTGTCCATCCTCCTAAGCGACCGCCCGTGGAGCAAAATTCCCGCACTGGAATTAAACCAAATCCGGTCCTTTGCTGAAGTCCTTGCACCTGGCTCGCCTACAGTGGCGGAAACCGGAACAGCTACTGAGCGCTCTGAGCCCTGGGCCCGCTTGCGTTCTGCTTACAACAAATTCATCTTACCCCGTACCATTACTGGGCGGCCGGTTAGCTCGCCTAAAATGGTTCAAATGGCTCTGAGCACTATGGGACTTAACATCTGTGGTCATCAGTCCCCTAGAACTTAGAACTACTTAAACCTAACTAACCTAAGGACATCACACACATCCATGGCCGAGGCAGGATTCGAACCTGCGTCCGTAGCAGTCGCGCGGTTCCGGACTGAGCGCCTAGAACCGCTAGACCACCGCGGCCGGCAGCTCGCCTAAATACGCGTAACCTTACAGAATGCCACGCTAATCACTGCCTACACGTCGGTGGCTATGTACCTTCATTGGAGTCTTGTGAAACATCCCCTTTGAACAATTTATACATGACTGTGCTTAAACTGATACACAATATTTTTTAGCGCAACGCAATCTGACTTTCAAAAAATCCCTACAAAAGAATGGCCCTGACTAACATTAACCTATGCATTTCACAAATCGCTTACCTCACAAAAATCTTGGTTACTCGAACTACTGCAATACAGCGAGCGCCACTACTGCCAGCTAAATGAAAGATTCAAACTACGGAAGGCACTAACTACTGATAGCGATAGTTAGCAAATGAAAGATATTAATAGAGAACAAACAATGTATTTACCTTAATAGTCATAATATATACAGCAGTTCATGACAAATTACAAAACTCCGCCATCTCTCTCCCCACATCCATCACTGCTGGCGGCTCACCTCCAACTGCGCAACGCTACGCGCTGTTAACATCCAGCTGCCGCTGCCCAACACTACAATGGCAGACAACAATGCAAACTAGACACAGACTGCACACAGCACAGCCAGTGATTTTTATACAGAGGTGGCGTTACCAATTAAAAAACTTAAACAGCCTACTTACACTTGTTACGTTCATATACGTTGCAGCAACGCCCTCAGACACAAACTTTTTGGTCGCTCCTTATATAATTACTTACTCATTGAAAGAATTTCTTAGGTTCACAGAGACATCTACGCAAACGTAAAATCCAAACAAACCAGACGTTTTCGCTAAATCGCCACGCAATTTCAATTTGGTCACGAAGAACGACAATTTAGAAAAAAAAATTCAGGCTATCCCACGTGTCTGGATTCACACCTCTGGGCCTTCTGGTAGTTTTTCTTATCCCATTCTCTAAAATAAAACGTTACGAACTATTAATATTGAAGTTGCGTGATTGAATCAGTCAGGGAAGCTACCGGATTTTTTTGCCACCTTCTCCGCATGGAATGATAGAATAATTATAACTATTGGTGCTTTTTAATTTAAAAAACACTTCATTCCTTAGTTAAGAATTGATCGTACCACAGCCGCGTGGGATTAACCAAGCGGTCTAAGGCGCTGCAGTCATGGACTGTGCGGCTGGTCCCGGCGGAGGTTCGAGTCCTCCCTCGGGCATGGATGTTTGTGTTTGTCCTTAGGATAACTTAGGTTAAGTAGTGTGTAAGCTTAGGGCCTGATGACCATAGCAGTTAAGTCCTATAAGATTTCACGCACATTTGAACATTTTGATCATACCACAGGGCAATTGATCGCTTTTAATTCTATTTTATTTACTGCTTTCAGAGTAATGTTAACCAATGAAACGCCACTACCACGCAAGCTAAACTTTCACTCATGTACCAGCATATTTTTAAACAGGAGTCATCAGCTTGAAGCTTAATTTTCTGAGAACTTTTCCTGCATACATTCATATTACTAGGGGAAACAAAGCCGGAGATTTAAAATGTGCGAGGACGTACTGAAAAGTAATGCCTCTGAATTATTTATGTGTAATCTCTTAAAGCTTTTCAGATAAAATAAACGTTTATTAACATTCGACATCTGTATTCTTTATGTCTGTATACTTATTTCTCAATATAGTGTGTGCCGCTGTTTCTCTGGCACCGACATAGTTACGTTACACATCGCCAGGTTACACGCTACAACCCAGAACCCTCTAGCTACAGAGGGCTTCAAATATGTAGACGCGAAGATTAAAGGTGTAGAATGTTAATAACGTTTATGTTTTTAAAAAAAAAAGAAGTTTAAAACTTTTCCATAAAAATTCGAAGGCATTAGTTTTTAGCACGCCCTCCTATTTACGATTACCGAGATTGTCTTTCTTTGACATCCATTTTCTAACGAAAGTATGCACGGGAAGAAATTTTATCAAAAATTTTTGTACCATTACAGTGTAAATAATATCAGTATGGCGCCTGAGTGCGCCAATTTGGTTCACTCTGTGCATCAGTGAAATTATTTTCCGTAATGCTGTCTGAGAGGTTTTAGAGAGCGACTAATTTAATAGCATCCTCTGAAAGTACGTCGTGCCATATTACTACCTAGGTAGACGTAAGGGGTCATTCATAAACATCTTCGTTATCTGATGTTCAATAACTTCTTTGTTGCCTGTCGTACTGTAGATGGAAAACAGTCGCACGTATTCCTAGGTTACTGCCAGAGGAAAGCATATGACACGATGTGAAAACTGTATCACCACAGCATCTCTCAACAGTCCGGCGGCAGATAAAACAGGAAATTTATTGTGACAGCTTATTTTTTTTAAAGAGAGGATGTGATCGAACCTTTTCTTTCAGTTTCTCTTCGCCATACGCTGTAAGATGTTCAGAATTTTCATATTCGTTCTCGCTCCACTGTTGCCTCTGAACACTCATAAAGTCATAACCCTTTCTGCGGTAAAATGAGAATCCCATTCGTCATTCGCATCTCAGCTCGTACCTGGCAGGATTTTCCAGATAGAGCTCATATCTACGTAAAGCTGTTTAACTGAGTCGTTATCAGAGTTTTACTTTGTCTTAGCTTTGTGTTCATTAACTGACTTATCTTTAGACAGTGACCTGCCGAACACGTCCTTGAACTTCCATAGATATTTTATTAGAGGTATCTTTTCTTATCTCTACGTTTTACAATTCATCTTCCCCCGCTTTGAGTAGCTGTTTACTCGAATATGAAGGAATGTCTTCATATCTCTTGCTTATAGATGTCTCAAGCGATTAAAACGAAGTTACGATCTCCAGTGGGCATCTGGTGCGAACTAAAGCTCGGCTACTGATGGTTACGCGATAAGAACTCCTTGATGTGCAAACAGGCCACCAGTTTAATTTTCAGTATAACGCATATTCTGAAGGCTATGCAGAATTCTAAATTTCCATGTCCTCAGTACGCAATAGGATATAGGGAACAGTGCATTAGCAATCCATAACGTTTGTAGCATTACAGAAACACATTTTGTAGTATTACAGTTGACGAATATTTCTAAATTACAGAAGAAATATGGTGGTAGGTTCTGTAAGACAATTAAAATGATATTCAATAGAAAACATTTTCCTGGTATTCTACAAAATTGTGTCTATTTGGTCACGAACCGGCTTTTGGCTTCTTAGGCCATCGTCAGGTGATAACAATGTCGCAAACACAGGTAAAATGACGTGCGACTTACATAGCCATTCTTTACATAGAAGATACAATGGAGGAGACTTTTAGAATCTTTACAAAGGAAAGCTTTACTTTTCTTATATCAGAACAGAAGCATTTAACAAAAATTAAAAATAAAATTTTTATGTGATTGCTGTTATATCGAAATCGGTGAAAAATAAAGTTGAATTTACAGTTATAATATAACATTTGTGTAAATAAAACTTAAATAACAGGGAAGGGGGTAGGGGGGAAGGAAATTGAGTTTGGTCTTTTAATACAAAGTTGGTATTTTACGTTGAGTTTCAGTATTTCTTCTATGCTTGTATTGTATTAAACCGGGGACCTAGAAACGACGGAGAGGCTTCGTCCCGCCGTAGCCCAAGTGGTTCACAACCGCACAACAGGCCACAGCAGTCCACCCATCCCACCGCCGCCCCACACCGAACCCAGGGTTACTATGCGGTTCGGCCCCCCAGTGGACCCCCGTCTCATACCAGACGAGTGTAACACCAAATGTATGCGTGGTAGAGTAATTATTGTGCACGCGTACGTGGAAACGGTGTTTGCGCAGCAATCGCCGACATAGTGTAGCTGAGGCACAATAAGAGGAGTCAGCCCGCATTCGCCGATGTAGATCCACAGACTGGGCGGCACACCGGACCTCGACACTAATCCGCCGGGCGGAATCGTGCCGGGGACGGGCACGCCTTCCCGCTCGGGAAGCAGCGCGTTAGACATCGCGACCAGCCTGGCGGGCTTTCCTGCATGCTTAGTTTTTTTGTTTTGTTTTTTTTTTCTTCACAGAATGTAAAACTTGACAGTCTACATCAGATGGGTAGTTTTCCATTAAAAGATGTTTGACAAAAGTTGGTTGGTTGGTTGGTTTTGGGGGAAGGAGACCAGACAGCGTGGTCATCGGTCTCATCGGATTAGGGAAGGATGGAGAAGGAAGTCGGCCGTGCCCTTTCAGAGGAACCATCCCGGCATTTGCCTGGAGTGATTTAGGGAAATCACGGAAAACCTAAATCAGGATGGCCGGACGCGGGATTGACAAAAGTTGAATATGTCTTTGTCAAACTCCAACTTCTCTCACGTTTATAGCCTAATTACCACAGCCCTGCCTGACCGACCAACATATAGACTATATCTAGTCAAAAGTATCTGGACCCGTATTAGTGGACATTTGATATAGGGTGCGTCCACCTTTCATCTTTATGACTGCTTGAATGCTGCTGAATTTTGGTGAGGTCTCTGAAAGTCTGTGCTTGTTATACACTTGTTTGTTAAGTGTTCGCTTGTAGTCACGCCATTTGATTTCGTCACTTTCTCAGAGAAACGGATCTAGTGTTGGAGGCCCTACTTTGGTTCAAATGGCTCTGAGCACTATGGGACTTAACATCTATGGTCATCAGTCCCCTAGAACTTAGACCTACTTAAACCTAACTAACCTAAGGACATCACACAGCACCCAGTAATCACAAGGCAGAGAAAATCCATGACTCCGCCGGGAATCGAACCCGGGATCACGGGCGTGGGAAGCGAGAGGGCCCTACTTTCTTTACGGTTATTTTCTTTTCTGTTAGCGCTTAATACATGTTCAACAGAGTTCAGTTAACATTGTACAGGAACGCTGATTCCTGTGCAGTAGACGACCATCTTCAAACACAAACTTCCGTTTGTGGAAATTATTGAATTCAAATAGTACTATGTACCAATAAGGTCACTTGACTAGAGTACAAATGAGGCGCTGAGACGCATAAGGATCAAAACTTAATGTACTCTATCTCATTCAGAATTGCACAAAATAGGTTTTTTATCAGTATAACTACAACATATACTGATGACCGATCTAATTTTACTATATAGTGAGTGACTTGGCATATCTGTGGAGTGTGCTACCACCTAGCGGGATTTATGCCAAGTGAATGTGGATAAAAGTGTGCTGCAGTGTGCTATCACCTGGTCACAACGACATAAACTTGTAGTTGAGTGCTAAGGGCTAGCAGTGCACGCTGCAAACCGGCACATTGCTTATCAAATCCGTATGTACATTACGTCAACCCAGTTGCGCATGCGCAGAAGCTCCTTAAATGTGCCCAACTGAAGGTCTGCTCACGACCCGGATGCCAAATTTCACCGAGTCTGAAGGAGCAATGTTGCACAGCACAGTAGACTTAGTGCCGTGTATTTTAGATTATCGCATCTACATAATGTTTAACAGGGTTCAAAGAAACATAACCAATAAATCCGGAAGGTGTCAAAAGTTACAGTGTTCACGTGCTCATGTGCACTGACACAACAGCTGCCACTCTATAGCATGATTAATCATTCCAAATCACACGTTTCCAATCATCCACTATTCAATGGCGTAACTCTTTAGACCATCGCAAGTGTCGCTTAGCGTCAACTACAGAAATATGTAGCCTATGAGGGGCTGCACGACCATTGCATCGCATTCTTTTTAACTGCTTACGCACATTCCTTTCGCTGATGTCGTGCGATTTTTTTTGATCCACCCTTCGCAATGTTCGCGGACAATTACATCAACAGTCGACTAGAGCAACTGTGGAAGTACTGAAATAGGCCTGATGGATTTCTTACTCAGGTGACATCTAATGACTAGTCCACATTCGAAGTCACTGTTCTCTATTGGCCGAACCATTTCGCTGTCACTTTTTCTCTACTGACAACACATCATTCTCCGCCTCCTTTTATCTGGCGGTCCTCCACTCGTGGTATCTATTGATCAATTCCGCATTACATAGCGAAGTCCGGATACTTTTGAGCATATAGTTCAGTTATCCATAGCTGTCACACGATGATGAGCTAAGCAGGCGGAAACTGTTTCGTGACCGAATAAATATAATTTTGCTAAACATTACGAAACTGTCTCATGTTTAATACTGCAGTCATGTCTTGCCTAGCACCGACGGAAAATTCAGTCTTCCGTCGTATATTCCGAGACTGCGTTTCTTCAGAGACGTGTAATTAAGTCTATGGAGACAACGCATCACGTTTATCCCACTGTAACCACTCTTGACAGCACAATTAGTCGTCGCTTGTCAGTGGTCGGTGCCACATGAGGAGTGCCAAGGACCACATCAATAGCCGCTACGGTACGTGAGGCGGGACTTAAATCAGTCGCTTGCAGCAATAGTTACCTATCGGCTCTTCTCCCGGACTAACGTGCAAGACTCTCTTGCACAGTGGTTTGTTGGATCCATGGCTTCTTGTGGCCTCCGCTACACTCTAAAGCTACCATAAGTTCTTGCCAACAGAAATCGGATTTTCAGTTGTCTAGGGTCCAAACCAATATGGTCACGAGCCCAGGAGAGGTGCTGCAGGCGGTGTTGTGCTGTTAGCAAAGCCACTCGCGTCGGTCGTCTGCTGCCATAGCCCAATAACGCCAAACTTCACTCCACTGTCCTAACTGAAACGTTCGTCGCACGTCCCACATTGATTTCTGAGTCTGCTAGTCTGTTAGCACTGGCAACACTACGCAAACGCCGTCGCTCTCGGTTGTTAAACGAAGGTCGTTGGCCACTGCGTTGATCGTGGTGAGAGGTAATCCCTGAAATTTGGTATTCTCGGCACACTCTTGACACTCTGGATCTCAGAATACGGACTTCCCCAACGATTTCCGAAATGGAGTATTCCATGCGTCTGACTCCAACTACCATTCCGCATTCAAAGTCTCTTAACTCCGCCGTGCGGTCATAATCACGTAGGACACAATTTCATATGAATCACCTCAGTTCAAATGACAACTCCGCCAACGCACTGCCCTTTTATACCTCATGCACGCTATACTACCGCCATCCGTTCATGTGCACATCACTATCCCTTTATACTGTATAGGTGGAAATTAGCAAACTTTTGTTTCTTTTCTGGTGTTAATAAATGCTTCCTGAAGTTATTAGGTAGAGGCCCCACAAATCGGGTCCGTATTTATGATTTTAGAGCCCTAGGCCCTCTACTGCTGGTGCTATGAGGGAAAATTTTTGTGATAACTGCCTGTATTTTAGAACAGTTTTCGAGTTAAAAGCCTATAATGCTTATTACTTAATGGTATAAAATTTTGCTAAGCAATTTATAATTTAATTAATTTATGAGATTAAGTAACGAAGAGAACTTTCGTTGGCACTTTTAATTTTAAATCCCTTATCTCTTATGGTGATAAATTTGTATTAACATTTATGCAGAAAAATATAAATAAATGTTGTTATAGAAAAATCTGTACTCTTCAGTTACACTGTTAAAATTTGCCTACTACGCTGGGTATAGACGCCACGGAAGTTCTGAGTACTTCACTACAATGACAGGTTGTTGTTGTTGTCTTCTTTTGATACAGGTCTCCTCGCTAGTCTATCACATGCAAGCCTCTTCATCTCCTATAACTGTACCATCCATTTGAACCTCCCTACTGTATTCAAGCCTGGGCCCGCCCGTGTAGATGCGCGCATTAGCATGACGTTCCCGGGATTTGGGAAGCTGCGCAGCCCAGATCGAATCCGCCTGACCCGAGTAGGTGAACAGCGGGCTGGTACTCAGATTCCGTCTGATTCACGAACACTTAGAAAACTTTCTCACACTTTCACATGGGATAACATTAGACGTAGACACTTTGGGTACACAAATTACGTTCCGGGGATGGTGGGGGAGAGGGCACAGGAAAGGTATTTTGCCGCCCTATATCACTAGTATTGCCACATCCAGCATAACATGGCGACCGCATGAAGACATGGGGTAAGACCAAGACTCTACAAATTGTAACCCCCCATCTCCCACCCGTCCCCCTCCCCTACACACTTCCTTTCATTATCTAATTTACGATTCATTGATGCCACTGGACGTGTTCTATTAACTGATACATTTTTTAATCAAGTTTTATCATACATTTATTTTTAACGGCCTTAGGTGTCATAATGCTGTAATATAATTATTATAACAAAAATACATTCATATTAAAAATATTTTAGAAGCTTTTGTCGTTCATCATCTATCCTATACCTAATTTTTGTTTCCTGTTGTTTCAGGTAAGCAACCATAGACGATCAATTTGCCACCCAACTATGCTGCCGTGCAGTGGTCGAATACCTGTATATATCGAGGTACAGTTCAGCAATATCGATTCATGGTAAGTTGTTGGCAGCTCAGTGAAGCGAAGTAAAGTGTTTAGAATGCTTCAGCAGTTTCGGTACGTTGTTTACACTGGCCAGGTACACAAAAAAATGTCACTCACTGTCGAACTAATATAGATCGGAACACACATCAAAACGAGACAGATCATAGAGAGCACAGCAATGTCAAAAGAATCTCTGTTAACCTAATCAGACGAGTGGGATTAAAAAACAGTATTACTAGCTGGGTGCGCCGGCTCTTGATAATAAATTTGTTGCAAACAAAGAGGGACTTGGATGATGATCATCTGAAATGTCCCTATGAGAAATGTCCACAGGGTCGTCCTGAAGTAGTCACGCCTGATGACACATGATCGTTTCGTTTCAAACCTTTGAGGAAAGGCAGGTAATAGAGTGAATCTATTCATGATCTCCGAGTCGGTGAAAGCGAACTGAGTGACATTTCTTGTGAAATAACATTAGCGCAATATTTATGGTTTCCATGGTTTCCATTTAGGAAAAATGTCAGTGGATTGCCGCGCGGGATTAGCCGAGCGGTCTCAGGCGCTGCACTCATGGACTGTGCGGCTGGTCCCGGCGGAGGTTCGAGTCCTCCCTCGGGCATGGGTGTGTGTGTTTGTCCTTAGGATAATTTAGGTTAAGCAGTGTGTAAACTTAAGGACTGATGACCTTAGTAGTTAAGTCCCATAAGATTTCACACACATTTGAACATTTGTCAGGGATTCTTCTGAAAAACATTCGGCTGGTTGTCTTTCCTATCTCTGTCCTATCCAAGATCATGCTCCATTTCTACGATCTTTCCATTGATAGAAATTTAAATCTTAGCACCTCTTTCTTCTTAGTACACGTTCTCTACAGCTATAGTTAATGAACCAACCATATTGGCTGTTTATCATGAGTAGTGCCAGGAGACAATGGGAGCAAAAAAAAAAAAAATGGTTCTGAGCACTATGGGACTTAACATCTATGGTCATCAGTCCCTTAGAACTACCTAAACCTAACTAACCTAAGGACAGCGCACAACACCCAGTCATCACGAGGCAGAGAAAATCCCTGACCCCGCCGGGAATCGAACCCGGGAACCCGGGCGTGGGAAGCGAGAACGCTACCGCACGACAACGAGCTGCGGACCAATGGGAGCAGGCCTGAGATTTAATGAAGGACGTATGCGCACAGGTCATTGATCGGTAATTGTAAACCGTCTCCTCTCCCATTCTTGACAGCCAAATGCTGTCGAGAAGAATTTTTTGAGCCATCATGTCTAGGCGTGGAATCGATTACTTCTGAGCCGAGCGCCTCAGCACTACCGTGCTTTAGCGACCTTGGCTAACAGAAACGGTTCTCGTAACATGTCGTTAGGTACACTCATTTCCCAGCATGTTAAAAAAAAAAAAAAAAAAAAAAAAAAAAAAAACTACAGTTTCTTGTGTCGCGGGGAAGTGAATGTCATCGTAAAAAGAAAGCATCCTGTGCAGCTGAGGCTGTTTCAGAAATAAAAGGTCGATATCCAGCCTGTCAACAACACTACCCTCGTGTTACTGCTTCCGTACACGACTAATATTGAGCGCCTCTAACTTATAATGACAGAAATCCCGTGACATCCTTAGATATGCTTACTGCTGGTGTTACGGTATTTTTTTTTTCTTTCCTAGTTTATAACGGTAATACGATTATTTAGAAGAGAAACGCGTTTTGAAACATAGTATCTTTCAATGGTGCCATAATATGTGGCTGGTCGCAGCTTTCTTCCGAAAACATCCACAGTGTTATCAAGTTATTGTAGCCCAACATTGCCAGTACCTTTATTCCTAGTCTTAACAGTAGTAGAACATAAACTAATGAGCCAAAATATTATGACCATTGCCCACCGCGAGACTGAACGTCGGCTGGTGCCGTTGTAGGCAAGTGACACGGTACGGAAATGGAAATGAGCATACGTCATTGTGGGCCGGGAGTCGCCGATTAGGGGAAGTTCGACCGCCGAGGGCAAGTACTTTTTGAATTCGAAGCCACATTGGGCGACTTGCGCGTCAGAGATGGGGATGAAATAATGATGAGAACAACACAAGACCCAGTCTTTGAGCGGAGAAAATCTCCTACCCCAGCAGGGAATCGAACTCGGGCCCCTTGGCGTGGCATTCGGCAGCGCTGATCACTCAGCGAAAGGGGGCGGACAACTGACATCCTAATTTAGACTACTATCAATATAATATCAAGACGGCGTAGTTTAATGTTGTTACCAAAAATCTCGAAAAATCCTTGGTCGATCTACTTCAGATTTTTTACACGTTACTTTAATAAACGTTCGGGTGGATATAGGCTACGGGAAAGATTTGTAGCAAATAACACGAAATGTTATTCACTGAGTTATTTCAAATTTTTACACTGTACTCTAAAAAGCTTCTGAGCTGAGATGGGCTACATATTTTTTTTTTTAAATATAAAGAGGAAACGTTGTCATCAAAAATCTCGAAAAGTTTTTGATCGACTTACTTCAAATTTCCACACGATACTGTAATAAAATTTGGACCACCATAGATTATATTTTTCCAAATACGTATAGTACGTAAATGTATGTAAGCTACAATAGGCAAACGTTGTAGGTAAAAGTCTCGGAAAGTTCTCGATCGAGTTACATAAGATTTCTCCTCAGAACTCTAATAAACATTCAGACGGACATAGTCTACACATATTTTTAAAAAAACGCTATGCAGATTTTCTGTTAAAACAATGTGCAAGAAAAAAATGTTGTGCTGTCTGGATGTGTGGTTTACTTTTCTTTCTCACAGATAATAAGGACATTAACACCATTAGACAAATTGTTTTTCCTACACACAAACACACACATTATTTATAATTTTGAACAAAATTTGCTTACACAACAATGTGTTGATTTGTTTTATTCCTCGTAGTTGCTAATCACTGATAACAGGAAAGCTGGATTTATGGCTGATCGGCTTATGATTAGAATACTACAGCGAAATCTGAACTATACGAAACTTTGTAATCTATCCGTTCGAAGATGATAACCATGTCAAATACTGTCGTTGATGCTACTATACTCACAGATCCAAGAGCTGAAGACGTCTCTCTCATGCCCCATTACCAATGATCCATGCCAATTTACCCATTCACCTTAAGCAACTTCGATTTTCAGTCGAGTTTCCCTTTGCAACAGCAATAAACAAGACTCAAGAGTCAGAGAGGTGAATAGAGAAGGGGGAGAAAATGAACATAGAGAGGGGGAAGGAAGAAATGGATAGAGAGATGGAGGAGGAGGAGGAGGAGGATGAGATGAACAAAGAGAGGAGGGACGAGGAAATGGACAGAGAGAAGGTGAGATGGGAATTAGGACATACATTCAATTTCTATACGTATTTAGCAATTGCTAAGCACTTCCGGGTTCGCTAGTGAAAGAATATAAGTGGAGCAGAGACGAATAGAGGAACCATTGCAGCGACGATACGCGTCGCAAATACGGAAATCCACTGTCATAAGCGACTTTGGCAAAGGGCAGGTTGTTATAGCCCAGCGTCTACGAACGAGTATCTCTGAAACGGCGAAGCTGGTCGCTGTTCGGGTGCTGTTGTAGTGATCATCTATGGAAAGTGGTTAACGGACGGTGGAAAGATGAGTAGGCGACAAGGTGTTAGCCCTCCACGTCTCACCACAGAACGTGGAGATCGGTGGCTTTCCAGCTCTGTGAAGCATCCATGGTCGATCTGCCGACAGAGCGCAGTGCTGGTGCGTAGCATACAGTTCCACGCCTTATTGTTGAACATGGTGTTCCGCAGCGGACGAACCCGATGTGTTCACATGTTGACGGCGTCATCAACAAGGGCTTCAGTGGGCACTTGTGATCATCGACATTTGACCGTCGACCGTGGGAAACGTGTCGCCTAGTCGGATGGATCCGTTCCTTGTTAAACCAGGTCATGGTCGTATCTTTCCGTCTTTGGGAGATGTACTCCAGTAGCAGCTCGTAAGCGTTATCACGACAAGTCTGAATGGCGAATAACTAACAGTGGCCAGCCACGCCTCCGTCCACCTATGTGCCAGCAATAGCGACGACAAGGTGAGAACCGATGGCACTTCTAGCATAAGTCTCAAGTTTTCATTGCCCCCTCTGTCGCTGTTCTTCCACCAGCATCCTGTGCGGCACTCGAAGCAAGTTATCAATTGAAGACATGAAGTCTGAAAATGAGTCCGTGATCATATTTTTGGCACTTCATTTTACAGGTCCGCCTTGATCACATAAATTTTTACGTTTCACTATCACCAGTTTCGGCTTTTGCCATCTTCAGATAATAAAATATGCTGATGTAGTATCAACGTCAAACTAAACATGTAGGTACACAGTAAGTGCTCTTACTATGCAATAGCCGAAAACGGTCATAGTGAAATGTAAAAATTTATGTGACCAAGACGGACCTGTAAAATAAAACTCGAAGAAAAACCCAACTTCTGTTACTGTCGGAATTCAGTGAGATCTCCGTTACCTCCATCAAATCCCCATAGCGCTTAGCGCAAGGCGTGAGCCGCTTTTTACAGATGTCACACAATATTACAATGAGGTGGCGAAAGTCATGTGGTAGTGATATGCACATGTACAGATGGCGGTAGTGTAGCGTACAGAAGGTATAGAAGGGAAGTTAATTGGCGGAGCTGTCATTTGTAATCAGGTGATTCGTATGCAAAGGTGTCCGATGTGATTACGGCTACGCGATGGGAATTACCAGACTTTCAACGCAGAAGCTAGACACATGGGACATTCCATTTCGGAAATTCAAAATTCCAAGGTCCACAGTGTCAAGAGTGTATCGAGAATACCACATCGCCTCTCACCACGGACAACGCAGTAGCTGAACATGGCACATTGTCATCCACAAAAATTCCATTGTTGTTTGGGAGCATGAAGTCCATTAAAGCGGACTGGTAGTTGGAGACAGATGCATGGGACATTCCATTTCTGAAATCGTTAGGGAATTCAGTATACCGAGATCCTTGGAGACTATTTGCATTCGTGCGTAGTGCAGCAACTCTACGTGGCATGGATTCAACAAGTCGTTGGAAGTTCAAAGCAGAAATATTGAGCCTTTTCCCCCTATAGCCTGTCATAATTGCGGAAGTGTTGCAGGTGCAGCATTTTGTGCACGGACTGACCTCTCGATTACGCCCCATAAATGTTCGATGGGTGGCCAAATTATTCTCTCGCATTGTCCAGAATGACTTTTGTCACGTCATTATATATGGCCACTTATGAGGCTGCGTTCCACGACAGCTGCCCTCCTTTTACATTTTAAGAGTAATCACGCAACACCTGCCCTGAACATTTATAGAAATGGTGAAAAACCTCCCAGTCATAAAGTACAACTTACTTTAAAAACTGAATCACACTGTGTTAATTTTCCACAATAGTACCAACCTTGTCGTTTCTTGTGAAACTTCTTTCGGGTTTCTCGACCATCGCCAGACAACTTAAGACTAAAGACTAACATCAGCGAGAGCTGTTAGTGGAAGGAAGACTTATTTCAAATGATATGTGACGATTTGAAGATCGAGCATCCATACTAAGAACACAAACTGTACTGCTTCGGTTTGATATGGGTACAATACAAAGCTATATTAGATAATGATGTGATGAATGTTTTAGACTGTGTAGATATGAAAATAAATCCCTTAACCCATTGATTGACTGACCTAAACATATTGTACAAACACGCTATACAGATAATAGTTGACGTCTCTAAACTGTACACAGATTGATAAACTGTCATAAACATGTTGACATACATACTAGTACAAATAAGGTATGTAGGAATGAACCAGACATTGTACTCAAAGATCTGGATAAACTGAAATATTCAGAGTTAGGTGAGAGTTTCAGAAGGAGCATTAGGCAACAACTGACTCAAACAGGATAAAAGGATACAACAGAAGACGAATCAATAGCTTTCAGAGATGAAACAGTTAATACGGCAGAGGATCAAGTAGGTAAAAAGACAAGGTCATTCACAAAACTTGATTTGATTTGTGCTTTACTTGTGATCAGACAGTGCATAGCTTTCGAGGTTGGCACTGGATCGCGTTTGCGTATCCAATACTGTCTCCTCGAGGCAACTGCTTGGCCTCGTCATGTGGTTTCTGTTTGTCATTGCTCACGAGTAGCAACTACTGATGTCCGAAATGTAGCAGTCTGTATGGTGTCCTCGTTTGAAAGTTGTGCATTGACGATCGCGTTGCTTGCACACTGCTCACGGCAGGGTGTTTGGACTTCCGCGCATGCGCCACATGACGGATGCTGCGTCCGAATTTCGCTGTGGCTCCCATGCTAATACAAACAATCATCATCTCCAAACTGTTCCTGTACCGTATACGGTACAAAATATTGTAAAATCTGTTCATATCCTTCCGTATTTAACTTTTTCTTGTGCACAATAAAGGGAACACACCGAAAGCACGAGAAACACCCTCATATCATAACGCAATCTCCTCCGTGCTTCACTGCAGGCACTATACACGATGGCAGGCAACTTCCTCTAAGCAGTCGCCAAAGCCAAACCCTTCGGTCTGATTGCTCCAGTGTACAGCGTGAGTCATCACTCCAAATCACTCCTTTCCAGTCATCCACTGTTGCTCTTTACTCCACGTCAAGCGAAGCTTAGCACTGACTGAAGAAATACGATGAGCTGCTCGAACATTGCACCCGATTCTTTTTAACTCCGTGCGATAGAGACTGAGGTAGCTGGACTTCTGACAGCACTTTGCGACTCACGGATGATTCCTTCCTCTGATTTCGTGCAATTTTTGTATAGCCACCCTTCGCAGCACTCGACGGTCCCTGTTGGCCAGAACATGAGGTCGGCTTGAACGGGGTTTAGCTTTGGTTGTTCCTTCGTGTTCCTCTCCACAATCACATGACCCACAGTAGACTTAGGCAACTTTAGAAGGTTTGAAATATCCCTGCTGAAATGTTTCCTTCCGTGCTACTACTTAGTTTTCAATGCATCGATAAATTTTAATGTATTGAGCGAAAGGATCCACTTCAACGTCTATAGCATAAAATTTCTTTACATTCTGCATTCATTGAGATATTTTAATGAATTTGCTTTCTTAAGTTTACTGATAAATTATTTTTCGATATTTTTGGTTCAAAAAAAAAAAAAATGAAAGGGCAAAGTTTGATGTTGATCGTTTGTGTGCTTGATGCACTGTGACTGTAGGAGGATACAAGATGACTTGAACAGGATTTGTGATTGGTGTAAAGAATGGCAGCTAACTCTAAATATGGATAAATGTGAATTAATGCAGATGAATAGGAAAAAGAATCCCGTAATGTTTGAATACTCCATTAGTAGTGTAGTGCTTGACACAGTCACGTCGATTAAATATTTGGGCGTAACATTGCAGAGCGATATGAAGTGGGACAAGCATGTAACGGCAGTTGTGGGGAAGGCGGATAGTCGTCTTCGGTTCATTGGTAGAATTTTGGGAAGATGTGGTTCATCTGTAAAGGAGACCGCTTATAAAACACTAATACGACCTATTCTCGAGTACTCCTCGAGCGTTTGGGATCCCTATCAGGTCGGATTGAGGGAGGACATAGAAGCAATTCAGAGGCGGGGCTGCTAGATTTGTTACTGGTAGGTTTGATCATCACGCGAGTGTTACGGAAATGCTTCAGGAACTCGGATGGGAGTCTCTAGAGGAAAGGAGGCGTTCTTTTCGCGAATCGCTACTGAGGAAATTTAGAGAACCAGCATTTGAGGCTGACTGCAGTAAAATTTTAGTGCCGCCAACTTATATTTCGCGGACAGACCACAAAGATAAGATAAGAGAGATTAGGGCTCGTACAGAGGCATATAGGCAGTCATTTTTCCCTCGTTCTGTTGGGGAGTGGAACAGGGAGAGAAGATGCTAGTTGTGGTACGAGGTATCCTCCGCCACGCACCGTATGGTGGATTGCGGAGTATGTATGTAGATGTAGAAAATATTCTGTAGAGATTATTGGACTTCGTCACGAAAATGCAGGTTCGCCCTACAATAGACGAACAGCTAACGACAGAGCGATAATGGTGCTTTATCGTGACGTCACCACACGTACTTCCCTCAACGCAGTACCGCCCCGAAATCAGCTGAAACAGCCAAAAAGCACTTCCATAATTCAGTTAATATGAATGGATGACAGGTTCCTTAGTTACTGAAATAAAAATGGTATGAGATTAAATGCAACGTTATTATTGAAAAAGTACACAGTACAGTTACTTTACATCTATGCTAATCGGTGTCCAGAAAGAGAAGGAAGATAATTAAAAAGCAGTCAAAGAACAGTTTTTTGTTACGAAGTAATTTTCATTTGAAAGGACGATTGATATAACATCGCCGTATTTTCCAGGATGAGATTTTCACTCTGCAGCGGAGTGTGCGCTGATATGAAACTTCCTGCCCGACCGAGACTCGAACTCGGGACCTTTGCAAGATTCGCAGGAGAGCTTCTGTAAAGTTTGGAAGGTAGGAAACGAGTTACTGGCAGAAGTGAAGCTGTGAGGAGGGGCGTGAGCCGTCCTTGGGTAGCTCAGTTGGCTCAGGAGCGCCGTGGTCCCGTGGTTAGCGTGAGCAGCTGCGGAACGAGAGGTCCTCGGTTCAAGTCTTCCCTTGAGTGAAAAGTTTAAGCCGGCCGGTGTGGCCGTGCGGTTAAAGGCGCTTCAGTCTGGAACCGCGTGACCGCTACGGTCGCAAGTTCGAATCCTGCCTCGGGCATGGATGTGTGTGATGTCCTTAGGTTAGTTAGGTTTAATTAGTTCTAAGTTCTAGGCGACTGATGACCTCAGAAGTTAAGTCGCATAGTGCTCAGAGCCATTTGAACCATTCTTTTTTGAAAAGTTTAATAGGAGCCGGCACGGTAGCTCAGCGTGTTCGGTCAGAGGGTCAGCTGCCCTCTGTAATAAAAAAAAACTGAGTTAATCAATCAACAACGAACTTAAACGGATGTCTTACTACGTCCGCCCCGAGCAGATGCAACGAACAAAAACGAACAAAATGAGACGCCGGCACGGTAGCTCACCGTGTTCGGTCAGAGGGTTACGTACCCTCTGTAATAAAAAAAAAAAGTTGGTAGATCACTTGCCCGCAGAAGGCAAAGGTCCCGAGTTCGAGTCTCGGTCCGGCACACAGTTTTAATCTTCCAGGAAGTTTCATCGCCGTATTTTATTTACTGTGCTTTAATGAAATGACATTACGCTATGCAAACTCTGCATCATAAGCATTACACAGTAGCTCAAAAATAATATTGTTTAGCAAAGCATCAGTATTCGACGTGAGTGTGATTAAGACAGAGAAGCGCTATAACATCCAGTGACTAAGCCCCGTTCGAAGTTACTGAGCACTGCTGACCGAGCCATTGTGGTGTTTCTGCTTCTCTTCTAACAACACAATGCTCCCTGCCTCCATTTATGCTCCCGGGTGTCGCTTCTCGTGACATCTACTGGTCAGTTTCGCACAACGTAGATGTGCCCATTTGCTTTTGTTCAGATAGTCTATATTAAGAAAAGAAATATTGCTTTTCTTTTGTCGATGGGATAAAACCATGTTTCCGAACCCTGCACAAATGCAGGAAGGCCAATGTACTGTCTGACTCACAGGAAATATTGGAATGATGGAAACTGTGCTCAGAGCATAAGCGCCGTGGCGCCTCGGCACGAGCAGCAGTCCTACACACTGTCGCACGCTCTTCTCCCAGAGGTCACTCCCGTCACAATGAGTTGCAAGTGACCGGCTGCATCCTGTTCGTGTGCGACAACTGGATGAAGCAACCACACAGTCCAGTTGTTTTACATTCCAAGTTAGTCCTTGTCTTACGTCAGCCGCTGAGTCTCAAGGTGGACGCTCCAGACTTTGCAGACGTCATTCGCTGGTTTCTGCCTTTTTCTTTTTTCTTTTTTTTTTTTTTTTCGCTGCACTACCTGTAACCTCCGTCTACAATGCCTGTCATGTAACTTAATGAAGGTTCTGCTCGGAGCTTGCAATGCTTTGTGAAGCTATAGATAGAAAGGGGAGGTTCGTAATTGTGCACCATGTCAAGGATTATGGACTTGACTTTCCACAAGGATATGCATAATGTTTAGGCTGCTTACCACACAAACAGCTAACGACAAAGTGAATGACCATTTCTGCCTCAGGCACGTAATACTATGAAACCTCCCCTTAGAAAAATTAATGAATTACTGTGCTGGTAAACCCCTTACATTTGGTTTTCAGACAGCTGAGCGAAACTGAACGTGCACAGACATTTCTCTCTTTAATTATTCAGATCATCAATAAACTGACACACAATATTTTTAGCACAACGCAATCTGACTTTCAATAATCCCTACAAAAGAATGGCCACCTTTCATGAATCACTTACCTCAAATGGTTCAAATGGCTCTGAGCACTATGGGACTTAACATCTATGGTCATCAGTCCTCTAGAACTTAGAACTACTTAAACCTAACTAACCTAAGGACAGCACACAACACCCAGCCATCACGAGGCAGAGAAAATCCCTGACCCCGCCGGGAATCGAACCCGGGAACCCGGGCGTGGGAAGCGAGAACGCTACCGCACGAACACGAGATGCGGGCTCACTTACCTCACAAAAATCTTCGTTACTCATACTACTGCAATACAGCGAGCGCCAATACTGCCAGCTAAATAAAAGATTCTAACTACTGAAGGCACTAACTACTGATAGGCATAGTTAGCAAATGAAAGATTTTGATAGAGAACAAACAATGTACTTACCTTAATAATGTTCAAAAGTTATATATATATATATATATATATATATATCCAATCGTCCGCTCTCAAAATTGTGCCATCTCTCTCCCCACATCCACCACTGCTGGCGACTCACCTCCAATTGCGCAACGCTGCGTGCTGTTCACACCCAACTGCCCAACACTACAATAGCGAATATTACAACAATGCCAACCAGCCACAGACTGCACGCAGCACAGTCAGTGGTTTTCATACAGAGCGCTACGTGGCGTTACTAACATAGAAAACTTAACCAGTCTACTTACACTATAGATAGAAAGGTGAGGTGAGTAATTATGCACCATGTTAAGGATTACGGACTCGACTTTCCACCAGGATATGCATAATGTTTAGGCTGCTTACCACACAAACACCAAACGACAAAGTGAATGACCATTTCTGCCTCAGGCACGTGATACGCAAACGCATTTAATTTTCAGACAGACGTTTCACTGGAGAATGTAGTTCAAAACTGATGTTACCGTACCATTGTTTTGATGAAGGGTAGATGTATTAAAAGAATGAAACGAGAAAAGGTTGAAAATAAGATAGATACCAGTAGAACAGAAAAGCGTAACTCCTAAGGATGAAGGAAGTTGTGGTGTTGTGCGAATTTTGTTGTTGGTTAAGTATTGGCTTTCACCGTACCATCTTCTTCTTCACCTTAGCACCTGTATTTCATTTCCACCTTGCCCCACAGCATGTAACAACACAATTTTACTAATGTCCTGTTGCAATTCATAAGGTAACTCTGAAATGTGACAGTAATAAAGTATATATTATATAGCAGTGTCGACACTGGGCTTCATTCCTAGAAAAGAAAGGAGTAATTTCTATTGCTCTCCTAACAGCATACATTATCAACTGGAGGATCTTACAAGTTTCGATGATACTTCCATACCATGAGGCACAGTGAACGTTCATTGGCATTTAATTTCAACAAATTTATTGCCACATACTGACAAATATTAAACTCCGTCCGAACAGGCTTCGGAAGGCCCAACGGCACCGATCGACTGCCGTGTCATCCTCAGCAGATAAGCGTCACTGGATGCGGATACGGAGGGGCACGTGGTCAACACACCGCTCCGCCAGGCGTTGTCAGTTCTCGTGAACGAAGCAGCTACTTCTCAGTCATGTTGCTCCTCTATTGTCCTTGCAAAGGCTGAGTGCACGTCGCTTGCCAACAGCGCTCGGTTGAGTCGGACCGTCACCCATCGAAACGCTAGCCGAGCCCGACAACGTAGACTTCGGTATTCTGACGAGAATCAGTATTACCTTTGAGGCACTGCCGTTGCACAAATATTAAAACCGGTAAATAAATAGCAACAGGCTGTATTCCCCAAGCCTAGATACTCATCTATGTCCTACCGTACCTCCATGGAATCTATACTCATCCTCCGCCGTACTTCGCCAGTCAAATATAGCACCCATCACGTGTAGCACCTGGGACACGCCGATGCTCTCTCAGAACGCAGACAGTAATGAGGTATTCTACAGCGGCTTCAGCGGGCTGGCGCCTGCATCGTGCTTTCAGCCTTTTGATGCCAGTTGTGAAGCTAATGAGAAGTAGTGGCTCCAAGGTCAAGGAAACCGGTAACGGCTGTGAGAGCAGTGTGCTGACCTAAGTGCCTACATGCTGCAACTAAAAGACGCCGCTGGTAAGGACGACACGGCGGTCGATCTGGCCAGAATGCGGAGCTTTGCTTCGCTTTATTTCACACCATGTTCTTTTCCACGGTTCTCTTTTCACTCGAAATCTCCCTTACTCCGAGTCCGAGAACGGTGGTTGGGGGTGGAGGTACCGAACGTTCTCTAACGACTCCTTCGAGGTAAAAACAAATTGGCCAAGTCCGAGTAGGATTCGCACACTGAGGGTTCAGTACAGACTTAATTATGTATGTAGACAGAACATCCATCCGGGAAATGAAAATCTCGACGATTATTGTCCGTTATCGACATCGATACTCCCAAGGTATAGGTCGCAGTGATTCCAAGTCTTTTGATAATGTTTTAATTTCAGCTCTCAAGTCGGATAACAAACGACAAAAAAATGTTTTTCTCGCATGAACTCATTACAGGTTAACAGTTTTCTGATTTTTTATATTATTCGTACTGTGACACGTTGCTTCTTTCCGAATTTCATGACGCTACATCACCGGGAAGCACTCTATTGATTTTAATGACTGAGTTTGCGAGTATCAAAATATGTGACGTAAATGGCCGTATCTTTTGATTTCATTGACTTGGAAGCTTTAAAGTTTTACAGCGCCAAGGAACCATAGTCCTCGGTAAGAGACACACATTTCAAGTTGATACGTCTACCTGTTCCGTAGAAATAGAGGTCTTAACAGACGGACAGGGAGTAAGACAGTCTGATAACAAATGGCAAAAATTTTTTCGTGTGATATAGTTACAAAGTAACAATTTTGGTTTTTTTTTTCTTTTTTGTGCTGTGAAACCTTGCTTCTTGCCAAATTACTTGTTTTTAGGTCATCAGGTAGTATCCTACAGGTTTTGATAAGTGACTTTGAGAATATCAAACCATGTGACATAAATGGTCGCATTGCATTGACTTAGAAGTTTTAACTATTTACATCGTCAAGGGATCTTAGACCCTAGCATCAATTTGATGCACCTATCCCTTGCTGAGAAAAAAACGTTTTTAACAGCCGGACGGACAGACAGATATATGGACAACAAAGTGATGCTATAAAGGTCCTGTTTTTACCGACTGAGGTACGGAACCTAAAAACGTCTCACCGTTACTGGAACGTGCCGGCCTAGGGGACAGCTTTCTCTGGATGATCAGACGCCATCCGGTCAGATCGTATTTGTCCGCCCAAAGAACGGCTTGACACTGCCGTTTTCTTGCAGAACTTTGCTGTCTCGTTGCCTTACGAAAACCGTCAGTATCTAGGGAAATGTGGGATGAGTCAATAAGAATTTAGAGCAAAGTCAGCAGGCACGATGAATCTAGCCGATGACAAAACAAGAAGAACACAAAGAGTGATCGAAAGTGAGTCAAAGAAAGAAGGAATGCTAGCGAAAAGAAAAACTAGCTCACGAAGATAAGGCAACTGTGTAATCGTAGTCCATCGGTGGCTGAACCCTTTACATAAATAAGCGAAGAGTATAAATTTATAAAAGTATTAATAAGTTGGAGAAACGTAAAGGAATGCATAGTAAAGCTGAAATTATTGTTAAGAGTGAAGCTTGCACAAAAACATTACAGACAAACCGGCGGCGTTCCAATTCATTTAGCTCATCTGTAAGTAGGAGGGGGCACCTCAACTTTAGAAAATTAGGTTGCATATTATTCTCGTCAGTGAGAAAACACAATTGGAACAGTCACCTCGATTGAGTGTCGTCGAGATATGATTTTACCTGATGGAATGTGATGGGTGATCATTGGCAGACTGCATGCAGAACTTCAAGACAGTTGGAAAACAATTAAAAGTTCGTATCCCTTTCTTCTCAGAATGTGCTAACTAAAGGTCCAATCATTATGATCATGGCCTGCGACACGTGGCAGTGAGTGAAATTTGCTGCGAATCGGCGCGCGGGCTAGCCGTGCGGTCTTGGGCGTCTTGTCACCGTTCGCGCGGCTCCCCCCATCGGAGGTTCGAGTCCTCCCTCGGGTTTGGGTGTGTGTGTTGTCCTTAGCGTAAGTTAGTTTAAGTTAGATTAAGTAGTGCGTAAGGCTAGGGACCGATGACCTTAGCAGTTTGGTCCTATAGTCCTTACCACAAATTTCAATTTCAGTTTGCTGTGAATCACTTGAATAGAAAGTACACCCGCACTCCAAATACGGCTTAAAGCTATTGGAAACAAGTGGTATACGGCTTGCATAATTAAGATGACACGCGTACCATGCATGCGAACCAAACAGTCGGGTGTGCATGACTCGGCTGCTTGATGAAGGCTCAGTGTACACATCCACACGTACAATGAGCAGCAGGTCACTGGGAGACTGTTATAATCACCAATTTAGCTTGAAAAGTAAATGAAGAAAGTTTTAATGTGGAAAGAATCGCGTTGTTATTCACTAATCGGTGAAAGGTGTGCCTTCAGTGGACCCAATATCTGTCTTTAGAAGGACGCATACAAGTCCATTTCAGACGTGCCTACGAAGATGATATCCTCGATACTTATCAGCTTCTTCATCACAGTGTAGTACGTGACGACCTCACCTACAGATGAACAACGTAAGACCATTTAGAGCTCACCTGGTGATAGACAATAAACTATTCAGCGTTGCACTGCGTGAGGATAGCAAGCTGAATGGTATTCTATTCTCTAGACTTCACAGATATCACACTGTAAGTACAGGAAGTAGAGTGGTATTCTGTTCTATGGCTTTCACACATATCACCATTAATAGCATCACACATGTGCCGCATTGTCGCTCAGCTAACCATACTCCGTATTGGCGTCAAACTGACAAGTCTACTTTGTATGTTGAACGTTTCACATACGAACGCAGTCGGAGTTTGAATTTTTTCTTGGGGGATGGGTGGGGGTGGAGGTGTTAATATCCGTTCAGGGGCTCCCTCTCCCTCTCTCTCTCGCTCCCTCCCTCTTTCCTAGCTTCATCGCGTCGTACAACTGGGTCCTCTGTTCCCACTTTTTATTTTGTTTTAACTTTGTGCCCGTATGCATTTCCCGTCGACACAGTTATCAGTTAACCAGAGGGAGGGAAGCCATATGTGCCACCTGGTTGTGAATCGTGTAGACTATGTTACATGTGTTACCGTATTTTAGCTGTTTGTGTATCGTGTTTTCTGAAAAGGAGATTGGGGGCTAGCCCGCAATTTGCCTAAACGAGAGTCGAAAATCACCTAAAAACCAAAGGCGGCCAGTCCACCGGAACAACAATCTTTAACCCGCCGCGCGCATTCGACTGGTTCAACCTCATCTCCCTGTATCGTAAGTAGCGAGAGGATCAGCTGTATCGTGTACCCTACATATTCTGCAATCTGCTTCATGTTTGGCTCCGAACTGTATCCTTTATCATCATTTTTCTGAATTTTTCGACGCTTGTAGGAGCTTGTCATTTTTTTTCGTTTTTGTCCATTTCTTTCCCATGTCAGTGTCGTCGTTCTCCTCTACCAAACCGCTAAGCAAAATTTTCTCATTGCACCAGCTTACTCTGTATTAGCTACTTTGTCTGTGTTTAATAACCTTTTACAATTTGCTCTCTGTTAAATGATCTTGCTTTCAATTTCTCTTCAGCCACATTTGATCTTTCTAGAGCCTGCATCATTTCTTCAGGCGAGTTTCTTCGCATTTTTCTCTTGAAGAGTCTGCTTGTGTTTATTTTACTTCCTTTGGTTTTCTGCCTAAACGGCCTAAGCTACTTTCCCTCTTCCATCAATGGAATGGAGCACCTCCAGGTACCTATGACATTTTTTTTACCCCTATGTTTCTTAGAAATCTGTCGGTTTCTCCAATCTTGCTTACTTTAGTATCGGTTATATTCCACGTGAACACGAAGAAACAATTGATTGCTTGTAATTATATGCTTGTGCACACATTGAAAATGAATGTAAATTCCAATATCTGTCTACATGGACTACACTGAAGTTGGATTCGACATTTTAGAACACAATATAAAAATGGGAAACAGAAAATAAAAGTAACCAACCAATCCTGAATACTGCAAACATCGTTAACATCTTACATTTGCCATGTCCGGATGCTTAATCGTGCAACGCCTAAAATAGCTTCTTGGCGTAGACTGGTCCGCAAGGGTATTAACGTCAAATTTCTATGGTGGAGCGAGGTAGCCGCGCGGTCTTGGGCGCCTTGCCACGGTTCGCGCAGCTCCCCCCCCCCCCCCCCCCCCCCCGCCACCTGTCTGAGGTTCGAGTCCTCCCTCGGTCATGGGTGTGTTTGTTGTCCTTTTCGTAACTCTGTTTAAGTAGTGCAAGCCTAGGAACCGATAACCTCAGCAGTTTCGTCCCATAGGAATTTACCACAAATTTCCAAATTTTATGGCGGTAAGCACATCGAGCACCACCTTCAGTAAAGATATCGTGAACTGTACCTAACCCCTGACGTCTGGGGTGAGCCGCTCGTTGCATGCGACCTTGTGTGAGAACACATGAGAACGCTACCGACTGTGATGACCAGCGCGTAGCTTAATTCTATGGTTAGAGGGACGACAACCCACTTCTCGGATACATATATCCAAATACCGTACACATTCCGCAGTGCACTGTGCTTAACATGGGGAGAGTGGTTCGTACCGTTATTTGTCACTGTGGAATGGAAAGAAAAAAGTTAAATGTCAGTGTGTAAGCCTAAGTGAATGTCTTAATCTCTTCTGCTACTTTGTAATGGAATTTAGGTGAACTATTTAATCGAGACGTTATGAAAACATTTCAAAGTGTGTCTGAAAGTTATTTCCAAAATTACTCAAAAGAGTTTTGCAAAAATAATATAGAGTTTTCAAAGATACAAATGTTCTCATATGGTGTCCACTATGTGTTATGTTTTCAAGAGATCAAAATGGGTACTCGTTTAGATTAGCAATGATTTGAGTCCCAGTCTGCACTTCACTTAAGAGTCTACAGGGTGTTACAAAAAGCTACGGCCAAACTTTCGGGAAACATTCCTCACACACAAAGAAAGAAAATATGTTATGTGGACATGTGTCCGGAAACGCTTAATTTCCGTGTTAGAGCTCATTTTAGTTTCGTCAGTGTGTACTGTACTTCCTCGATTCACCGCCAGTTGGCCAAATTGAAGGAAGGTTATGTTGACTTCGGTGCTTGTGTTGACATGCGACTCATTGCTCTGCAGTACTAGCATCAAGCACATCAGTACGTAGCATCAACAGGTTAGTGTTCATCACGAACGTGGTTTTGCAATCAGTGCAATGTTTACAAATGCGGAGTTGGCAGATGACCATTTGATGTATGGATTAGCACGGGGCAATAGCCATGGTGCGGTACGTTTGTATCGAGACAGATTTCCAGAACGAAGGTGTCCCGACAGGAAGACGTTCGAAGCAATTGATCGGCGTCTTAGGGAGCACGGAACATTCCAGCCTATGACTCGCGACTGGGGAAGACATAGAACTACGAGGACACCTGCAATGGACGAGGCAATTCTTCGTGCAGTTGACGATAACCCTAATGTCAGCGTCAGAGAAGTTGCTGCTGTACAAGGTAACGTTGACCACGTCACTGTATGGAGAGTGCTACGGGAGAACCAGTTGTTTCCGTACCATGTACAGCGTGTGCAGGCACTATCAGCAGCTGATTGGCCTCCACGGGTACACTTCTGCGAATGGTTCATCCAACAACGTGTCAATCCTCATTTCAGTGCAAATGTTCTCTTTACGGATGAGGCTTCATTCCAACGTGATCAAATTGTAAATTTTCACAATTAACATGCGTGGGCTGACGAGAATCCGCACGCAATTGTGAATCACGTCATCAACACAGATTTTCTGTGAACGTTTGGGCAGGCATTCTTGGTGCTGTCTTGATTGGGCCCAATGTTCTTCCATCTATGCTCAATGGAGCACGTTATCATGATTTCATACGGGATACTCTACCTGTGCTGCTAGGACATGTGCCTTTATAAGTACGACACAACATTTGGTTCATGCACGATGGAGCTCCTGCACATTTCAGTCGAAGTGTTCGTACGCTTCTCAACAACAGATTCGGTGACCGATGGATTGGTAGAGGCGGACCAATTCCATGGCCTCCACGCTCTCCTGACCTCAACCCTCTTGACTTTCATTTATGGGGTCATTTGAAAGCTCTTGTCTACGCAACCCCGGTACCAAATGTAGAGACTCTTCGTGCTCATATTGTGGACGGCTGTGATACAATACGCCATTCTCCAGGGCTGCATCAGCGCATCAGGGATTCCATGCGACGGAGGGTGGATGCATGTATCCTCGCTAACGGAGGACATTTTGAACATTTCCTGTAACAAAGTGTTTGAAGTCACGCTGGTACGTTCTGTTGCTGTGTGTTTCCATTCCAAGATTAATGTGATATGAAGAGGAGTAATAAAATGAGCTCTATCATGGAAAGTAAGCGTTTCCGGACACATGTCCACATAATATATTTTCTTTCTTTGTGTGTGAGGAATGTTTCCTGAAAGTTTGGCGTACCTTTTTGTAACACCCTGTATACGCTAACTTACGTGCTGGACGATGTAGCTGTAGTGACGAGTAACATGAAAAAAAATGAAAAAACATAAAAAATTAACACTGAAAAGGCGATTATTATGGAATCACTTCAGCCAATACTGATATAGAATACACATGAACATTCCAAGTGGTCCGGCTGGTTTAATTATAGCTTTATACTGCACTTCGATAGGCGCTATATCATATACCAGAAGCTCGGGTCCAGGCTGCTCCTTCCCCCATGGCACTGTCGAAATGTTTCAGCACAGTATGAAATTCGATGGGAGATGAAGAGGCTTGCACAGGATAGAGTAGCATGGAGAGCTGCAACAAACCAGTCTCAGGACTGAAGACCGCAACAACAACAACAACAACAACAATGAAATTCGACACGGTGGAAATGGTTGCTGTTTCTTTCTCAGGGCTGCACTATTCATACTGTATTCTCATACACACATCTGAATCACTTTGAATCACTATCACTGTCAAACCTCATAATACTAACGATTTCTTTCGTGTGAGCTTTAGCACGGTCTTGTGGCGTGGTAGATATATAGTAATGTAAGTTTGTAACATGCACGAATTGTCTTAAATTTTGAACGTACACGCAACACCAAATATTGCTTTTTTTTACTACTTAAATATACCTTTTAACCAAATAGGTGCAAATAAAGAAAACATTTCAGATTTAGGCTACTGGAGACATAGACTTCCCCGCCAACTGTATTATACGGCATATAACCATTATTGCTTATTTCAATATGAAAAACAGCCAAAGTTTTAAAATAGCTATTTTTATTACTTGATGATGAGTAGTTTCGTGTTTTTATTCCTAACCCATTCTCAAGTCATCCTGTGAAACAGTAGGCATCCCCTCAGAATAAATAATCCACGCAGAATAAATATTACTCCACATAGTAAAAAATCATGACAATTGTTATCCAAAGGAGTACAATGCAAGTGATCGTGACGCTGTTTTCCTTTGGACAACAACTGTCATGATTTGTTTTCTTTTTTTTGTTATTTTAATTCTGATTGGTTGCCTGATGTTTCACAGGATGGGTTCTGAATAAAAACCCGAAACTAGTCATCATCAAGTAATAAAAAGAGCTGTTATTCAATTTTGGCTGTTTGTCATTTGGAAATAGTATCATGAGTTTCTGACACTTCAACATCCCAGCATGCTAGAAATCTGTAAATTGTTGCTTATATTTGAAAACCGTTTTATGCTCCTCCAGTAATTTCACATTATTACAAAATTTAACAACATCGTACCCTAAAAGAAACAAACAAGCAAATTGAAAGTCTTTTTAAACGAATGTTCCACCGTTTGACTATATAGATATCTATAGAAATCCGTATAGATACCTTAATGAAATCTATACAGTCAAACGGCAGAGCTTTCACTTAAAAAGTATTACATGACTGTCGTCCCAAATCATGCTAAAATTATCAACATTAACTGTCGTTTAGAAACAACTAAGAACTAATTAGTAAAGAACTTAATACGTTATGATCAAAATTAAATAAGGTGGAACCGCTAACGCTAAATTAAAATGAGATAAATATGTCAAATGATGATGTAGTAAAAATACAGAGTGCATGTATTGGTTGCCGAGCAAGCTTCAACGCTCAAAAAATCACTAGGAAAACGTGAAACCCTGATACTTAAGTGTCGTTCGACGCTGTAAATGCCGCTGGACGTCCCGCCTGCACGGCTGTGTGCTTTGAATAACACATGAGAGTGGCGCCAAAATGGGCGTAGCAACGAGTGTCTCGCACTCACCAGACACCACTGTCCCGCTCTCCTCGTTGCGTTGCGAATCATGCCTCACCTCACCTCACAGTCACGTAGGCTCGCACGTACACGTATTTTCGTTGCGTAGTTCAGTGAATCCCATACTTATTATTGCAGTGGTTGTTTTACAGCACCGTTGGCCGTGTAACAGAACCCAGTTTCACTCTTTTAACTCTACAAAAACTTCTGTCAACTGTCTTCCCTGCATTCCCTCTACAATTTCTGCCTTCTAATCTTTCCTAACTCTGTCTCTCTCGTTCGGTTTCCTGGAGATCTTCGTACCTACACTACCAGAGTTATTCTATTCCGTACGCCTCATTTGGGCATACCTTTCTAGCTGTTCCCTTTCCGTCCTCTGCACCGATGTTTTATTTATGTTTACCATTTCCTAAATGTTTTCATGCTTTCCCTGTTCATTATTTTGATTTTGCCACACCTTCTCCAAGACATTATCTCTACTGCCTGGTGTCTCATTTTCTCTGTCCATGTTCACACTTCTAAGCCATCTGACACACCGCTTTTCTCACAAACTTGCACAGTAGCTTTTCTCCAACTTTAGAGATACGGTCTTTTCATAATACTCGATCCAGTTGTTTAATTATGATCTGTTATTGCCGTATTGCATTCTGCAGAACTTTATCATTCCTTCCACGCCCAAGTTCTTACATGAGGTTATATTCCTAATAACTCCATTCTCGCTTTTTAAGATATGGCCTTCCGCTGCTACGACAATACGCTGCGCCTTTTTCCAACATTGATCTCCGTACCCATCTCATCGTATCCCTCCACTGACTTTCTGAACATGTAACTTACGTCTTCTTCATCCTCGTTACAAATCAGTTGGTTTATTTGCTACCCTCAGGCCCTTATTTTGCAATTTTACGTTCTTGTTTCAAAGGACTTATCTTTTATGTACCGGATGTCCCTCCTAATAGCTGTCATGCCCATTTTCTCTGATTTTTCGGCAGATATTTGCAATTTTGTTTTTACAATGTGTATTTAGAGTCAACCCAAACCCTGTGTAAAACGATAGGTTCAAAAATGGTTCAAATGGCTCTGAGCACTATGGGACTTAACTTCTGAGGTCATCAGTCCCCTAGAACTTAGAACTACTTAAACCTAACTAACCTAAGGACATCACACACATCCATGCCCGAGGCAGGATTCGAACCAGCGACCGTAGCGGTCGCGCGGTTCCAGACTGTAGCGCCTAGAACCGCTCGGCCACCTCGGCCGGCAACGATAAGTCCCTTGAAATCTTTCAGTAGAGGATTACCTATCATGACTACAATTTTATCATAATTATAACCATGTTTTATGGCTTTGATACAACTTAAAAATTTTTAGTCTTCCATTACTTCCAATAAGCTTTTAATTGACGCCTTGCCGTACACCCTCTACAGATCTGTGGAACGTGGAAAGCGTGGAAATGATAATCAAACAAGAAAATGCTCGAACATGACGTGAGCTACAAGTCCCTGTTCTCCACAACACTTTACGAACATTTATTTTACTGTGAGGATCTCCGGTGCTGAGTCCGACTGTGTTGCAAAAGTCCAGGGTTATTTCTATGAAGCATTTCCTTGGCATGTTCACACAGTAATATTGACTGTTGGTGTAAGACTTCAGCAGGGTGTCAACAGTTGTGGCGAAACACGAGTTTGCGTGCGACATGCAAATGTCTTTAATTTCCGGCACCCGGTAACAGCACAATCTGAAGAAAGTATGTGAAATATGCCTTCGCGCGAGTAGCCGAATCAGAAGGCGTCAGTTAGTGGCTTCTTAGTTCTCTACTTGTGTCGTATTCTACAGTCTTCATGCTTTTAGGTGGCTCAGCTGAGTTTCTGTTAGTTAAACTATCACTTGCGCGTATACGTTCATCTGGTTTGAAAATAATTTGTCAGGAGGAGAAAGCATTAGCGAGGACATGTATGTATTTTTAATCCAAAGTGTGAAGTGTATGGCAGACGGTACCTCTCACTGTAGCAATTATTAGGGCTTCTTCCAATTCCATTCACGTATGGTGCGTGAAGAATGTTTGCTTAACACGTTCACGCCGGCGTGTTACACCGGTGATTTACGATCGAGTCCACCAATTCTGCTACCGGCAATACAATAACGTGTGACGTATTACCTATCACCCAGGCGCAAGATACACATCTGAACACAATTTCGTATGACCCTTCAGTGAGACAGCTGTCTGAACAAACGAGATAGCACATAATATGTGATCCATTTATTGTACAATTATGTTATGTGATCTTTCGTTATTTTTTCAAATGAAAGGTCAGTGTATTAAAACAGTAGCCTAGGGCAATTGAACATGACCGCCGCCCCACAGCGAGAGAAACAGTTCGCTTCCCCGGCGTGAGGGTGTTAAACGCTTCTGTGATTAGTATAACCTTGGCTAGGAATCCCTTCGTAAACGATAAATGGGAGGTTGTAGTAATTTATAGAATCATCACTTATGCTGGTTCTCTGTACATAGGCCTTCTCGGGATATTTGATGTCTACCTTCAAGCATCTGCCAGCTCAGTTTTTTTCTTCATCTCTGCGACACTCGCCCATGGGATAAAATAACCTGGGACCATTCGTGCAGCCCTTTTTCGTGTACCTTCAGTATCGGCTGATAGTCCTACACACTTGAGCAATTTTCGTGGATTGGTCGCACGAGTATTTCGTAAGCAATCTCTTTTGTAGGCTGGTTGCATTTCCGTAGTATTCTAGCAATGAATCGATATCTGTCACTTGTTTTACCTACGACTGAGCCTATAGGATCATTCCATTTCGTATTCCTATAAATTTCCATGCCCTGGATTTCTGTATTCAGATCGTACTACGCAACCGTTGATTTTAACCAATTGCCCTTTCCATGTAACGGCAATATTTATGAATCAGTCACTAACACTGCGGCAAGTTTCACGAAATACGACTATCATAATGAAAAACACCGCTTCAGCTGTATGATAAATATTTGTTTATGAACCAAGTAGTTTCATAGCTTTAGAGCTACATCTTCGGGGACAGGACGTACATCTGTAGATGAACAAGAACAAAACATGTAAAGATCCTATTTAGGTTAAAATGTAGTTGCACTGTACACGAATCCATATAGGAAAATTATGTAGTAACATTTATTATGTAACTTAGTTCATACGGTAACCAGTAAATGACCCAACCTTCTCTATCCAAATGTAAAAAAAATGCTCAAGCGTCAAGAAGTCGGTAGTCACGTTAAAACACGGCAAAATGCAGGGAACATCTTTCCGATAAAGGAAAAGGATAAAGCGGTAAACAGTACTGATGTAAAAGTGCGCTGTCATTGGAATTAAAGACGGTTACTTGGCGTCTTTCGCAGTGATAATTAGCGTCCTGCTAGTGACTCCCAAGAACAGTCGACATAAATGCCTGAAGATAGCGAGCAAGTACCGCGTCGTAATATAGCAGAAGTTCAGCTACACCGTCCGACATAGCGCCTGAGAGCGAGGACAATGTTATATTCTTGCGCCGGCAAAGTTTCAAACAACACAGATTTAAAATATTACAATGTTGTTGTTGTTGTGGTCTTCAGTCCTGAGACTGGGTTGATGCAGCTCTCCATGCTACTCTATCCTGTGCAAGCTTCTTCATCTCCCAGTACCTACTGCAACCTACATCCTTCTGAATCTGCTTAGTGTATTCATCTCTTGGTCTCCCTCTACGATTTTTACCCTCCACGCTGCCCTCCAATACTAAATTGGTGATCCCTTGATGCCTCAGAACATGTCCTACCAAACTATCCCGTCTTCTGGTCAAGTTGTGCCACAAACTTCTCTTCTCCCCAATCCTGTTCAATACTTCCTCATTAGTTATGTGATCTACCCATCTAATCTTCAGCATTCTTCTGTAGCACCACATTTCGAATGCTTCAATTCTCTTCTTGTCCAAACTATTTATCGTCCATGTTTCACTTCCATACGTGGCTACACTCCAAACAAATACTTTCAGAAATGACTTCCTGACACTTAAATCTATACTCGATGTTAACAAATTTTTCTTCTTCAGAAAAGCTTTCCTTGCCATTGCCAGTCTACATTTTACATCCTCTCTACTTCGACCATCATCAGTTATTTTGCTCCCCAAATAGCAAAACTCCTTTACTACTTTAAGTGTCTCATTTCCTAATCTAATTCCCTCAGCATCACCCGACTTAATTCGACTACATTCCATTATCCTCGTTTTGCTTTTGTTGATGTTCATCTTATATCCTCCTTTCAAGACACTGTCCATTCCATTCAACTGCTCTTCCAAGTCCTTTGCTGTCTCTGACAGAATTACAATGTCATCGGCGAACCTCAAAGTTTTTATTTCTTCTCCATGAATTTTAATATCTACTCCGAATTTTTCTTTTGTTTCCTTTATTGCTTGCTCAATATACAGATTGAACAACATCGGGGAGAGGCTACAACCCTGTCTTACTCCCTTCCCAACCACTGCTTCCCTTTCATGTCCCTCGACTCTTATAACTGCCATCTGGTTTCTGTACAAATTGTAAATAGCCTTTCGCTCCCTGTATTTTACCTCTGCCACCTTTAGAATTTGAAAGGGAGTATTCCAGTCAACATTGTCAAAAGCTTTCTCTAAGTCTACAAATACTAGAAACGTAGGTTTGCCTTTCCTTAATCTTTCTTCTAAGATAAGTCGTAAGGTCAGTATGCCTCACGTGTTCCAGTGTTTCTACGGAATCCAAACTGATCTTCCCTGAGGTTGGCTTCTAATAGTTTTTCCATTCGTCTGTAAAGAATTCGTGTTAGTATTTTGCAGCTGTGACTTATTAAACTGATAGTTCGGTAATTTTCACATCTGTCAACACCTGCTTTCTTTGGGATTGGAATTATTATATTCTTCTTGAAGTCTGAGGGTATCTGCTCACCAGATGGTAGAGTTTTGTCAGGACTGGCTCTCCCAAGGCCGTCAGTAGTTCCAATGGAATGTTGTCTACTCCAGGGGCCTTGTTTCGACTCAGGTCTTTCGGTGCTCTGCCAAACTCTTCACGAAGTATCGTATCTCCCATTTCATCTTCATCTACATCCTCTTCCATTTCCATAATATTGTCCTCAATCACATCGCCCTTGTATAGATCCTCTATATACTCCTTCCACCTTTCTGCTTTCCCTTCTTTGCTTAGAACTGGGTTTCCTTCTGAGCTCTTGATATTCATACAAGTCGTTCTCTTATCTCCAAAGGTCTCTTTAATTTTCCTGTAGGCAGTATCTATCTTACCCCTAGTGAGATAAGCCTCTACATCCTTACATTTGTCCTCTATCCATCCCTGCTTAGCCATTTTGCACTTCCTGTCGATCTCATTTTTGAGACGTTTGTATTCCTTTTTGCCTGCTTCATTTACTGCATTTTTATATTTTCTCCTTTCATCAATTAAATTCAATATTTCTCCTGTTACCCAAGGATTTCTACCAGCCCTCGTCTTTTTACCTACTTGATCCTCTGGTGCCTTCACTACTTCATCCCTCAAAGCTACCCCTTCTTCTTCTACCGTATTTCTATTCTCATTCCTGAAAATTGCTCCCTTATGCTCTCCCTGAAACTCTGTACAACCTCTGGTTCTTTCAGTTTATCCAGGTCCCATCTCCTTAAATTCCCACCTTTTTGCAGTTTCTTCAGTTTTAATCTACAGGTCATAACCAATAGATTGTGGTCAGAGTCCACATCTGCCCCTGGAAATGTCTTACAATTTTAAACCTGGTTCCTAAATCTCTGTCTTACCATTATATAATCTATCTGATACCTTTTAGTATCTCCAGGGTTCTTCCATGTATACAACCTTCTTTCATGATTCTTAAACCAAGTGTTAGCTATTATTATGTTGTGCTCTGTGCAAAATTCTACCAGGCGGCTTCCTCTTTCATTTCTTAGCCCCAATCCATATTCACCGACTATGTTTCCTACTCTCCCTTTTCCTACACTCGAATTCCAGTCACCCATGACTATTAAATTTTCGTCTCCCTTCACTATCTGAATAATTTCTTTTATTTCATCATACATTTCTTCAATTTCTTCTTCATCTGCAGAGCTAGTTGGCATATAAACTTGTACTACTGTAGTAGGTGTGGGGTTCGTATCTATCTTGGCCACAATAATGCGTTCACTATGCTGTTTGTAGTAGCTTACCCGCATTCCTATTTTCCTACTCATTATTAAACCTACTCCTGCATTACCCCTATTTGATTTTGTGTTTATAACCCTGTAGTCACCTGACCAGAAGTCTTGTTCCTCCTGCCACAGAACTTCACTAATTCCCACTATATCTAACTTCAACCTATCCATTTCCCTTTTTAAATTTTCTAACCTACCTGCCCGATTAAGGGATCTGACATTTCACGCTCCGATCCGTAGAACGCCAGTTTTCTTTCTCCTGATAACGACATCCTCCTGAGTAGTCCCCGCCCGGAGATCCGAATGGGGGACTATTTTACTACCGGAATATTTTACCCAAGAGGACGCCATCATCATTTAATCATACAGTAAAGCTGCATGCCCTCGGGAAAAATTACTGCTGTAGTTTCCCCTTGCTTTCAGCCGTTCGCAGTACCAGCACAGCAAGGCCGTTTTGACTATTGTTACAAGGCCAGATCAGTCAGTCATCCAATATTACAATATTGTACGTATATCTGAGTAGCAACGAAATGAGCGACGACAATTTGTACGCTGTGGCCAGCGGATCAGAGAACGAGACTACGAACTTCATGCCTCTGCATGCCTCCTGTGAACCGATCCCTTCTTTGAGTCAAGTTGTGGCATTAATTTCTTTATTTTGCGGCTTGACTCAATACCTCCTCATTTGTCACTGGATTACTGATCTCATCTTCAGCATTCTTCTACAGCACCACATGTCAAAGGCTTCTATTTTCTTCTTGTCTGAACTGCCTATCGTCCATGTTTCACTTCCTTACAAGGCTACACTACAAATACCACCCGGAAAAAGACTTCCTAACACTTAAATTTATATCAGATGTAAACAAATTTATCTTGTTTTTCTTGCTATTGCCAGTCTGCATCTTAGGCTATAACTTCCCTACTACAGCGCTCATCATTTACTTTTACTGCTCAAATAGCGAAACTGTTTTATTACTTTTACTGTCTCATTTCCTAATCTAATTCCCTCAGCATCGCTTGATTTAAATCTATTACGCTCCATTGTCCTTGTTTTACTTTTGTTGATGTTCATTTTATGATCTCTTTTCAAAACACCATTCATTTCCTTCAACTGTTCTTCCGAGTCCTTTGCCATCTCTGACAGAATTACTGTACAATGTCATCGGCAAACCTCAAACTTTCATTTCTTCTGCGTGAAGTTTAACTCACTTTCCAAATTTCTCCATGCCTTCTTTTACTGCTTCCTCAGTGTACAGACTGAATAAACCCATCTCACTCCATTCTCTGATATGGCTTTGCTATCATGTCCTTCAACTCTTTTAGCTGTACAAGTTGTAAATAGCGCTTCGCTCCGTGCTACGTTCAAAATTTCAAAGAGTGTATTCCAGTCAATACTGTGAAAAGCCTTCTCTAGGTTTAAAAATGCTATAAATGTGTATTTGCCTTTTTTCAGCCTATTATATATATAGGTCGCAGGATCAATATTGACTCATGTGTTCGTCCATTTCTCCGGAATCCAAACTGATCTTGCCCGAGTCGGCGTCTAGCAGTTTTCCCATTCTTCTGTCAATAATTCATCTCAATATTTTGCGACCATGACTTATTAAACTAATGATTCCGTATTATTCACACATGTCTGCACCTGGCTTCTTTGCAATCAGTGATACCGAACATAATTCTTTTACATACCATTTTCAGGTGAATATTAGCTTCATTAAAACTGTCTTTAGCACAGTAAGGCAAGAATGCAGCTGATACCAAACACTTTTATTACTTGCATTTTGATGTGAAACACAGTGTAAACAGACAAATGAGGAAGTGGATTCTTTCCTATCTTATATTAATGAAAACCAAAGCTTAACGTCTTGTCGATTTCGGGTTAGAGAAATGTCTTTTTAGTTGAAGAAAGGAAGATGTAAGTGGCCTTGACCTCTTTAAGGAACTACCCTTGGTAGTCACTATATTTGATTTAGGGAAGTACGGGGAACTCTAATCAGAATGATCAGAAGAGGATTTCAACCTCCTCCTCCCGAATACTATTCGCCTCTGTGGTGAGTGGTCAGCGCAACTATCTGTCACGGGGAGGACCGGGTTCGATTCCCGGAACTATCAGGGATTTTTTTTCTTTGTAGCAGCACTTGTTTGAGGTGCACTCAGATCGTGAGGTCACTTGACGAGCTATTCGACTGAGTAGAAATGGTTCGAAGGTCAAGAAACCGGACAACGACCACGAGAACGGTGTACTGACTACATGCCCCTCCCTACTGCACCCAATGACGCCACTGGAAGACTTTCACTTCGATTTCGGGTCAACAGAGGAATGTCCTTTTAGTTGAAGAAAGGAAGATGTAAGCTGCCTGCTTGATCCTTTTTTTATCTCCCGAACACGACCCTCGCGTCATAACCATCTGCCACTTCACCTGTTCCCTAAAACTGAAGTGATGTTCCATATAGCGAAACAAATAAAATAAATATCAGATCCATAATGACAGACGGCTCAAAACTTGATGAGACCCTGCAGCGTAGAGGAACTAACACTAGGAAAGAAGAAAAATCCGTGATAGTTCCCCTTTCCTCAGTTTGCCTGTGGCTTTGCGGCAGCTCCCTTATCTGCTGTTCATCAGCCACGCTTTTTTGTCCTATCTATTGTGTACATACAAGAGAAACATAAGGAAGAACAGAATAAAAACCACGTGCTCCAAATAAGAATGACACGAACGGATTGGTCATCCTTGTAGAATGAAGTGTGCTGTATTCCAGTAACGGCTGGCTAGAAGAGCCGAGTTGGGCATGGTAAACTGGAAGGGAAGAAGGAATGTCTCACAGAGGTCTCGGTCATTGGAGACTGAGAACTAGCTGTCCGCTAATAATGACTCGTTTTTGATGAAGAAACCGACTGACATTCACCTGAACTGAATTAGGGCAACCGCGGCAATTCTGAGTCGGGATGGCTTAACAGTATTCCAATGTCACGCCTCCCGTATATGTCACCACTGGACTGTCTCACTCGGCATTGATTCATACAACTGCACGCACGTTGTTTCATCCTTTCTGTAACTTCTGCTCTCTCCCCTCGCCTTCCCCACACTGATAATGGAAGTGGGCGAGGGCAACCACACAGTAAACAGACACCAATCAAAGTCTCTAACATACATGATCAAATAAAAAACAACAGCAGGGCAATCTGTGATCAGGCTATGGGATACGTCATTCGATTCAGAGACAACCAATGGTCCACCGCACCAGACTCTCTACTAGCAGCGCGGAAAGACTTCTGCTCTGCTACTTTCAGAAGCAATTACAATCAAAATGCTATGTCTGTTTCGAAGACAGTGAATAAGGGTCCTGTTAAGGATCAAATTTCTATATTTATATGTCTTAATAATGACCACGTGCCGTTAGGAGAAATTGATGGACACAGCATGGATGCACGTTAGCTAGCTTTAAACATACTAATAAAGGGGAAAATGCTCGACGGGAAGAATGAAGATGTAGGTTTTACGTCCCGTTGATGACGAACTCATTAGAGAGCGTGCACACGCTCAGACTGGAAAGGGCACAGAAGGAAATGGGTCGTATACTTTTCAGAGGAATCTGCGAAGTTCGGTGGGGTTTAAACCACTGTACATTTACAAAAGAGCCAAAAGAATGAATAAGCAAATAAGACAAACGGGTGAAGTCTGATAGTCCAGCGACCGGTGATGGCAGCATAAAGCAACACGAAATATGCACAAATGTCAGATTCGATCTACACCTACTGGAAGCCACAAACACATACATGTGAACTGCTTCGCCTTACGTCTTTGAGCTTCTATTGTCGGAAGGCATCGCGGCACCATCATTCATGCATTAGCCTGTCCTGTAGGCACTCTCCAGCGAAATACGTTGATCACGGCTAAAGGCTAGCCAGTCGGAGGGCAGTTGGCATGGAGGATAATACAACGTGACGAGCTGCTCCAATCTTGCTGTCAGTAGCTCTACAGACATTGTGTACACGAATATAAGCGAACCAGGTTTGAGGTCAATTGGTGAAGCACTTACTGAAAATGTTAATTTTTGTTAACCGGTTCCTGTAGAAAACTGAAATATTCTCATATTTGTACTGATTTGCATTTTTCTTTGGTACATGTTTTCCATACTCCTATTTTCGCACTTATTTTATTTTGTATTCATATCCAATTTTAGGATCACATTGCAAACAAATACTGTATACTACTACTGCATTTTTTAAGAAAAAAAGCAAATATTCTGTAAGCAAGTGTATTACTACAGAATTGTGGTTACCTTAAATCAAAGATTCTGTAATCTAAACGTGGTATCACATACTCTTAACTACAATACTTACAGCAATTGTTTTTATAATGGTACAAGATATGAGTACATTACTAATACACTATCAAAGTCAAAGCTAACAATAATTCTGCATTACTTTCGCTCAGGCAGGTGCCTCAGTCGTACAATATTTCTGAAGTGGCAACATTTTCCATCGACTGTAATTATCTCTCTTTTCTACTATCGGCCAATTTAGGCTATTATGACATTTTCGTATGGTAGTTGACTTGCATGAGTATAAGCCAACAAGCTGTGCAGCCACCAGTGTATGGCGGGCAACATAAAACTTATAAACATTAATGGGTACAATTTATATAAAATCAGTTTAAAAGTAATAGCAGAAGCGAGAACGCTACTGTTAAACTGTTTTTATATCAACTGTGTGCATGACTATGTGTCAACAGTCTTATGTTTGCCCGCCATATACTGGTGGCTGGGCAGCTTTGTGACTTGTCCTCCTGCACGTCAACTACCAACTGAAAATGTCATAATAGCCGAAATTGGCCAACAGTGGAAAAAATAAAATTCTGGAGTCTAGTTAAATTAGTCTGTAACTTGGTACCTTAACCCAGGCACGTGCTGACTAAGCCATAGAAGAAGGGCACCTGTCTTTGTAAATAAATGGGTTGTACCAATTTCTAGAGTTTTTAAAAATTTCTACATGGCTGGAGCAGCAACAGTTTTGTAGCATACTGAACGTTTTTTCATGCTGAAAGCTATTGCCACTCTCGTAGCGAGTTTTCCTTTACGTGTCGTAGATTGACCTGTCACTGAAAATAATTAGGACATTTAGCACTGAAATAAAAGGTCTGCGATAAATGTAATTAAGTACTAGAGAGTACCGACTATCAAGTAAATTGAAATTATTTCAGAATTTTTGAAAAGCATAATAAAGAAAAAACAACTGAAGTTAAGACCAAAATGAAAACGAAAATTCTACAATGGACCAAGAGCGATAATATTAAGTTATTCTTGAAATTCTAACTATACATTCCACTAATGATTTCCAGTTTATTAAGAAATATTTAGGAAGACCAGGACTTCAGCTACACTTGTCATGATTTTTCCTAGTCCGGAGCAGGTTTCGTTGCTGCTCCCGTGTTTAAGAATTCGCACAGCGTGTATAAGGTGTCTGCAGACTGAAACACGCCGCTGTCGTCTTAAAAGTGTCTGCGCGTCAACCTTGTGGTCTGAGCATCACGTTACGTATCTAGAACTTCCTGTAGGTGAAGCGTACCATCACGTCTGGCAAACTGGGACTGTTTTAGTGAGAAGTTTGGGTGAATATAGGCTCAGCATTACAATACTCGGAAATAGCGTCACAAATGACTAATTGTAATAAATCAATAATTTAGCTTAAAATTACCAAACAACTTTCCCACAGTCTGTTTTTTCGCGATAGTATTAAGTAAACTAAAAGTAGTCAGGAGTCCACAAAAAAATGAAAAAGACCATTGCTACCTTTTCTGAGGTACTGCTCGACTTACTGCTTCGATCTAAATCCGTGTTAATTTGGCTCTTAATACTGAGAGTCACGTGGCACTCAAGTTAGTGTCTATTTTAAATACATGATGACTTGTGTACTAAATGTGTATCTCAAGAAAATAGTTTTTACTACTATAGTGTGTGGAAGGTGTCTACACACTGGACACCGTGTGTTTGGAAGCTGTCGTCATGACATTAAACGTTGTGCTGGTATCTACAGCCTCCACCATTTGGTGTTTGCTTTTTGTGACGGTCTACAATTATTGTCAGTCATTATTAGTAATTTTAATTCAGATAACCTCGAAGATGTCACAATTATAATGGAGAAAGAGAATGACCGGCAAACGGAATTAATCTTCTTCCAAATAACTTAACCAAAGACTACAGTATCATTATACTCACAAAGTAAACTAAACCAATGTCTTTTATAGGAAGGAACTCCATAACAATTAAATCAGTGGTGGATAATACAGTGCTAGAAGTGCCTGAACTGTGCTGTCACATAAGAGTATGCCAAAAATGTAGAGAACAAACCAGCAAAATTTGGGAACATATGTGAACAATATACAGCTACTTAAGAAGTAAGAAGCAAAAAAGGAACATCAGTGAAGTTTTATAAAGTAGAGGTGTCTCCATGCTACTCTACGAAAGTGGGTTGGGGATATTTTACAAGCTACGTGAAAGCAAGCTAAAATGAGATCTTAACAGCTGTGAAAAGCTACATTAGAGTAGAGAGATGAAGAAACAACAAAATGGAAAGGAACGAAACGTATTTAACACATGAAATAACGGAGTGAATATCTCTAACAGAATGAACTGTGGCAAACCTTACAAAGTTAGAAACTGTAATCCGTAAGCCAAATCAGAATGTGAAGGCCAAAGAAGAGATCAGCATGTTAATAGGAAAAGGATGATGATCTTGTAGAATCACATCTGCTGTTTGTTTATCCGAATCTACAGCTGAAGTCGTTAACAAACGCTAGTGTTGCGGCAATTGATCCAGAGAGATCTGATCCGACTTGCAGTGGAGCAAGAAATTTTTATTTTCTGGGGCTTTACTAGAAAGTGGTGTGGAGGAATACGTAGCATCATGCACAAAGGAAGAATTCTTTTCTATCAGGCAGCTGAACAGTCTGCCTGTGTTTGTCCTCCAACAATGGCACAAAGCCCTTTTGTTGCTGCTTTTGTAAAAATGAATACTGAAACATGATCCCGCACATCAGGCTACAATGAGTCTTCGGATTGTAAACACAAACAATGGCGTGCGGACTGATCACGGCTACATTGTGGGGAAGGCCTCCCTAAGTTAAATTATGGCTATTCGTGCGATAGGCGAGTATTGGCACTATAGTATTGTCACTGCATATATATTCTGCACGAATGGTTAATGTGTATCCAGAGCATCATCGTCAGTTAATACTATCATAAAAAGGGGATGCTCTTAACACCAAATATTACCTCTGCGAAATTTCCCAGATCAGAGCCACACCCTCTGCCTGATACACTCAGCCTCTCAACGTGATAACACGTAACACCACATAACATATTGCCTGGATTGCGGAAATCTTCTTCAGATCAAGGGAATTAACGGTTCTTCCCTGGCCGGCCTATTAACTTTACTTATCGTACGAAATAAGTTCTCTACGAAACAAAGTCTCTTCGGAGACGACCCCATCAACATCCCCCAACAGAACATTACCATCAAATGGAAACTCTAATTGAAACATTCTGACATTCAATACATACGAATTCACAAATGCTTTTATAATATGATAGCTTCACGAAAGGAAAACGACACAATAGCTCGGAAGAAAGAAAGGGAAGGTTAGGGTATAACGTCTCGTTGGCGTAGAAGGCATAACGGACGGAGTGCCACTCAAGAAGAGAAGGAAGCGGTCGTAACGCTTTCAGAGGATATCTTCTGGCTTTCGCCTCCCTTGATTTACCGAAGTCATCTAAACCTCATTCAGGATGATCGTACAGAGATTTAAAACCCGTGTTCCAAACTATGAGTCAAATGTCTTAACTACAATGCTACAAAATACTAGTCATATGCCAATAACAATTGGCTGAGGTTTTAACAGTTTCTATAGCCATTAGTCTTGTAAAGTCGCGCATTTTATGGCCTGTGATAATTTCTCTTTGGTGTTGCACTGTAACAGTGTACTTTGCTGAGTACACATCAGATGCCATTGTCTGCGAACTGCGGTCAATAACTTAGGACGAGAGAGACAGTTTACTGGGTCTCCACATAATGCAGCCGTTTGCACGCAACGCGCGTCGGACTCACACACGCTTCCTGCTTCAGACCCGTATAGCGTACAGTTGACGCGAGACGGAAGCAATATACGTCATTAATCGGTGACGGACGTCAAAATTCTTATATTTCAAGCATGACAGCTGGTTTTGAGATGCATTCACTTCTTACTGCAGGCTTAGTTCTTGTTGGATTCGTGGTGTGAGTTATAAATAACCACAATTACTCAGAAGGAAAGGATAAGAACAGAAAACATTTATCAAGAACTGTATTTCCGTGTCATTTTAATGTTTGTTCAGCTTCCGCATAGCCAATACAGACGTTATCGCAAGTCAACCTAAATACGAGCTTTGTTTTCAAATACTGCGTACGTCTTCCTCTTCTCCTCTCACTTCCATTTGACTCTCGTCACAGTCAGCACAGATATTTCTCCCACGTTTTGGAAACTAGGTATGGTGATGATAATGATCCATGGAAGATAAGAAAAAACTTCTGGTCCCCACTACATAAAGAGTTGTGCGACGCTGTTTTGCGGTAAGCTAGACACCTGTCGTCTTTTGGACACGAAACAAAATGTCTCGCTTCTCTTGTTTCGCACTGTGGAAATGTCGACCTTTGTTATGTGCGAGACAGTTTTCCTAAAGGCAATGTCCATCACAATCGCACAAAACGGAAAAATGCGTGGATAGAAGATTGGATTGGATTGAATTGTTTTGGGGAAGGAGACCAAACAGCGAGGGCATCGGTCTCATCGGATTAGGGAAGGACGGGGAAGGAAGTCGGCCGTGCCCTTTCAAAGGAACCATCCCGGCATTTGCCTGGAGCGATTTAGGGAAATCACGGAAAACCTAAATCAGGACGGCCGGACGCGGGATTGAACCGTCGTCCTCCCGAATGCGAGTCCAGTGTGCTAACCACTGCGCCACCTGATAGAAGATACTTGATCCTTTCAAATTTTAAACTGGTCTCATAATGTTGTTTATTATTCAGTGATCACGACTGATTGCCACTATCGCCAATGGAAAATGGGGGGCTGGCTGCTGCGTAGACGGGCCTTGTCTCCTATAAGGGTGATGCTCTGTTGTCTTGGTGGATAACGGGTTCGGACACGGGTTTCAATCTTCAGTTTATTTTCCCCCTGCATACGCTAAAAAATTGGAGATTTTGGAGGAGAAAAATAAACTGCGGGTGCAAACCCATGTCCAAAACCGACATCCATCGAGGCAAGAGAGCATCGCATTCATAGGAGATAAGGCCGGTCTATGCAGAAGCTACTTCCATCCTCTCCAGTGGCGATCGTGGCAATCAGTCGCTATTGCTGGATAACAGAAAATATTGCGAGACGTTCCGCGGTGTACAAAGTCATGTTTGCTGCTGAAGGGGGGGCCTACGTGGCCGTCGCCGTCGCCGTCGCCTGTAACATCGACGCCCTATAGCGTCATTAGATGACGTTTCCAGACACGGGTTTCTATCCTCGATTTGTTCCTTAACGCATCCTCTACAACCCCTCGAAGTTTGTCGCAACATTGCTGGGACATCTTGTACAGTTAATACTGTAGAAGCAAGTGGTGCTGGTATAATGCAGGACATAGTCTAGCCCCAAACTAAATTGTGTTTCAGGGCTGGGAGAAGTGCCACATATCAAATCCGCTTGCTTGTACATATGTAACTATATAGCTGCGGCAGAATAAAGTTTTACAGTAGTAGACTGTAGTGTAGATGTGACAACTTCACAATTTAATTATGTAAATCAATAAATTTAATTATGCAAATTAGCACTTCCCTACCTACTCCCCTCCTCTCTCCTCTTCCCTCCCCTCCCCCTCCCCACTTCCCAACTGGCCAGAACTTCGAATTTTGGTGGGAATTTCAAAAACGTGTGCTAATTTCAAAAATGGCGGGAATTTCTTTGTCCCACGGTTGTGCTGAAATCCCACCTCCACCCTATACCCGCGAATTGGCGGGAAAATAAAAAGGTCGGTGCCTTTTCTGGTTCTCGAACCTCAGTCCCTGTGTTTGGATAGCCCAAGTGCACTCCCCCTACACTGTGAAATGGTCAGTCTCTGTCCATCAGCTGGAGAGGATGGTCAAGTTAGTGTACTTTATTAATTTTGGGTGGGATACTGAAGTATTTCCTAATTATGAACTAATGATAAATGTACATCCTAATTGCAAATCTATATGCATAACGCTACACAAAGAGCGTCTAAAATCGCAATACAGCTCAAAAATTGACAATGTCATACAACTGGTGTTATGCTGCTGAAAAGAAATCCACAATACCGCTCAGAACTAGTAGCAGACATACTCAAAATAGATAGTAGCTCTACGTAAAATGAACGAACCCTTCACATACAAAAAATTGGCCGGAAAAGGGCTGGAGTGGAATGTACTATATTTTTGGTGGGAAATGTGTTGAACCGAAGAGATGTTAGTGTTGGACGGAGATGAGTTTAATAAGTAAGCATACAGCTGAGGACTGCCGGCCGAAGTGGCCGTGCGGTTAAAGGCGCTGCAGTCTGGAACCGCAAGACCGCTACGGTCGCAGGCTCGAATCCTGCCTCGGGCATGGATGTTTGTGATGTCCTTAGGTTAGTTAGGTTTAACTAGTTATAAGTTCTAGGGGACTAATGACCTCAGCAGTTGAGTCCCATAGTGCTCAGAGCCATTTTTGAACAGCTGAGGACTGTGTCTGTGGCATCGTACATGAGGAATGGAAGGGGGTCATAATGGATGAGCGTAGCGGGAATATTTTTCAGAAAGTAGTGGTGATGCATCAAGATGGACTAAAGATGCATTCCATAATTCGTAAAGACTACTGCCTGTACTGCAGCTGTTTGCATTTATGAAATGGCCAGTCAATCCACAGTGCTGGAGATGACTTCGTGCACCCATCGCCATCCCTTATTACCAACTGTGTGAGTGTCTCACTGTTTGACGTCAGAGTTTGCTAGAGACACCTCCTGCTGCATTGTTAAACAAACACACTGCAGCCCTGATGTTCGAAATTTAAATGAACAGTGCTCTCTTCCACTGCCTCCGAGGGGTCACCTCGGTATGGCTGCCAAGTAGCAGACATAACTCAGTACCGCTGTCGAGTAACTTCTACACTGATACATAGTAAGAAGGGATAGGGCAGCAAACCATCACTGAAGTGTAGGACGGCCAACATACGCTATCACAACTGAATGAAAATGCTTCACTGTTCTAATTACAAAAAAAATGGCTCTGAGCACTATGGGACTCAACTTCTGAGGTCATCAGTCCCCTAGAACTTAGAACTACTTAAACCTAACTAACCTAAGGACATTACACATATCCACGCCCGAGGCAGGATTAGAACCTGCGAACGTAGCGGTCTGCGGTTCCAGACTGTAGCGCCTAGAACCGCTCGGCCACTCCGGCCGGCTGTTCTAATTACATATCGAAATTGTCATGAAGAAACAAGCACTCATAAACAATGGGTCATGATGCAACACATGTTTCTGGAATTGAAAAAAAAAATCGTTGTAGTAACAAAACTACCGCAAAAACAGAACACAAAAGATCGCATCAGGAGAGAGGGGTGGCAGTTGACTGTGTACAATCATGGACTAACCAGCTGAAGAGCCAGTCTTACCTCCCTCCTACTACCCCTCATCCCTTTCTCTCTGCACTGTTCTATTCTGTCGCTGATATTCGACAAACGGATCCATCTGGTGGCAGTGATATACTGTCTCCGGTCTGCAGAAATCAGTCACAGATGGACAAAGGACTCAAGAGCGGGTTGTTTCCTGCAAGCCGTTAAACATATTTCTCAGAAAGACTGCCCTCCCCCCTGGAGCAGCAACGAAGTTCCAGAGAACACTCCAGAACTCTTTTGCTAAAGTCTGTCGATGCTGGCTATGGAAAGTCACGCTCACTGACGAAGGTGTGGCCCAGTAGAAGGCAACTTCGGCGCTCCGTAGTTTCGGTGGATGACGTTTCCGGACACGAGCTAATATCCTCAAAATTCCCTCTACAATCCCTCGAAGTTTGTCGCAACATTTCTGGGTCATTCTGTATATAAAAATACACTGCTGCCCACCGCGAGATAGAATGCCGCCTTGTGGTGTTGTGATCACGTGATACTGTAAGGAAATTACATAAGCGGAACAGAGACGAAAGGCTCATCATTCTGGCGACGATATGCGCCGCAAATGAGATACCGCATTACAAAAAATTATTTTTACAAAGGGCGGATTTTTATGGCCTCGTGCCTGGGAAAGGGTATTTCGGAAACGGAGAAGTTGGTCAGCTGTTCCCGAGCAACTTTTGTGAGCGTCTGTGTTAAGTGGTCTCAACGGCGGTGAAACCACGACAAGGCGACAGAGCGTTGGACATCCACGCACCATCACACAACGTTGAGGATAGAGAGTTTCCCGTTCTGTAAAACAGGATAGGCGGCAAACTGTGGCAGATCTGATGACAGAGTACCATGGTGGTGCAGGCGCAAGTGTTTTGAAGCACCGCGTTTAGCTTACATTGTTGAACAAGAGACTTCACAGCATACATGTTCCCACGTTCATTCAGTGACCTCCACGTGCACGGGCACAGGCATGGGATCATTAAGGTTGGACTGTGTATCAACGTATACATGTCACCTGATTCGACGAATCACGTTTCTTGTTACACCAGAGCGATGGTCGTGTCCGCCGTCACGCAGCCGAACGGCTGCTCGCAATGTAAACCTTGCGACGGACGCATTCCGTAGGGGCTGGTATTATACGATGGGGGGCTTCCATGAAGCCATAAAAGCTGTGAACTACGTGAAAATTATTGTCGACCACCTGCATCCCTTCACGCTTTGTCTTTCACGGTGGCGATGACGTCTTGCATCAGGGTAACTCCAGACTCAAGACCACAACAACAGAAATTAACCGGTGATATTTTATCAAAAATGTTCAAATGTGTGTGAATTCCTAAGAGACCAAACAGCTTTGGTCATTGGTCCCTAGACTTACACACTACTTAAACTAACTTGTGCTAAGAACAGGCAGGAGGGGCCGCGCAGTCCGTGACGTGACGCCTCAAACCGCGCGGCCACTCGGCGAGGCCGATATTTTATCCTAAAAGACTGTAACAGAAATTCGAAGTACAGTGTTTGCAAAGCACTGCGAGTGCACTGAAGTGGCACGAGATGCAGATATGAGGAGAGTAGTCTTAATTGTGCGGAGTTGTTATTCTTTCGCATCTGACTGTACAACAACGGAACCTGTCAGACGAGACCGCTCTCCTCCCCCCCCCCCCCCCCCCAAATTCCTTCGACCACCACCCCCTCTGTGCAACCAGACTCTCATATGACCGTCGTCCCTGGAAGTATCTAGCAACTGCTCCGCTGTCTTGTGGCCCAGACTCGGGAGGATACATTACGATGCCCGCATTCATCGGCCGGATGGGGAGCCTGTGAACCGGTTGTGGTACAAGACCACGTAAGTCTTACAGAAGGCCATCTTCACACGCACACGCTACCGCTGACGGAAGGAACCGTTCAGTCACTTTACAGAGCTGTTCACTCAGTCTGCTGTTAGCTATTCGCAGTATGTCACACTGAAATGCGCGTTTCTTCCCACTATAGCGCGTCGTCCATCAGCAGCGCTTTTGCCAACACCAAGTACCGTGAATGAATCAATCATGTCTGTTTCCAAACGAGACACACACTGCATACCATGAACATTTTCATTCTATACTCATACAAAGATAAACGGAGCTAAGAAATCAAACGATATGCAATTACTCCGTAAGGAGACACCAGGGACCACGAGTCATTTATACTAAAGTACCAACAACCTCTGAAATTGGACTGTATACTGTCAGCGGGAAAGCCTAAGAGCTGACTCGGAGCATGCCACGTTACTTTGCATTAAGAATGATCACTCCTGCTACGAGCAACTAATAAAGTACTGATTTACTTTACCAGTCGAGACACATTTCGAGATTTTATTTTCATTCATATGTACTTGAAACTCGTTACCGTATAATTCATCAAGGATTGCTCAAAGGCAAAGATTTAACACGCTGCATTTCCATCGCCACTTTGAATGTCGCATTGGTTAAAGCACTGTACTCTAATTTAAGTTTCCTGTAATTTAACTAAATCAGTTGACGCGAATACACAGATCTTTCGTGAAAAGGCTCCGGCCACTTTCTTCTACCATACTACCGCTACGGCTTTAATGGCCTTGACCGTCAAGCAACAGCTGCGACAACTGTTTCATCTGGTTATTATAAAATGTCGCTGCACTGGACAAGTACGAGTTAAAGAGTCCCCAGTCTGGCACAGAGACGGCATCGATATCGTTGAAATTTTATCTTTGATGTGCTGGTATATGTTGCGTAATTAGTGAATAAGGGGTCATCCCGATCTGTGAATCATTTTCGTTTGTATGAGTTTTTAAATTAGTCACTGTGTATGTGTTTCGTTCAAATGGGTCAACTGGATAACGTGTTATCATAAACTTATTTCATTTGGTCTGTGTACTGCCAACAGAAATTCACCAAAAGTTTGTTAAAGTAGATGTCCACTCAAATTTTTCACCAGTTGAACAGTTAAGTTAAACGTGGTCGTTTTTTCTTGCAGATGATCCACTCGAAAGACTACCGCTATAGTTATGCCAGAGTAAAAGGTGGAGTTTATATATCCAGTGCCCCTGCTCGTTAGCCTCATTACTCGCGGCATTGTAAGAGTTCCAGCCTGATGTGCATCTGCACTGAAGGGATCATTGACCGTCATCGCCTTTGTTATATATGTGGTTCATACATGTCCAAAAGAAAAGAAACCACATATATAACAAAGGCGATGACGGTCAATGATCCCTTCAGTGCAGATGCACATCAGGCTAGAACTCTTACAGGAATCGGCGAGATTCCGTGAGTAATGAGACTAAAGAGCAGGGGCACTACATGGGTAGTGTGTGGTTTACGTAGAGAATTCTGGTCTGAAAAGCATCGTGCTAGAGTAGTCCGTACGGTTGTTGTTGCCACTGTGTCCAGATGGCATAGTGGTCAGCGCATCTGCCTAGAAAGCCGGAGACTCGGGTTCGAATTCGGGTCTACCACAGATTTCCATCTTGCTCCATTGATATAAATCAATATCCATTGGCAGCTAATGTATTTAATTTCATTGTGTCTTAATGTGAGTTCAGTGAGTTATAGGATGGAAAAGTGGTTCGTCTCATCGATTACATAGCAAAATGTAAAACAGTTATTGGCGATTATTCCTTTATAGCCAACTGGACGAAACATTTGGTGAAAAGAGGCTCGAGTTGCAGAAGGAAAACGAGGTCATTCTTCATCTGGAGAAAGATATGCATACGAAGATACAATGAAAAAAAAAAACATAGAAATGGTAAAACTAGAGAAAAATAAATCGTTTTCGGTCTAGATAATAGTATATGGTTGCTCTAAGTGCGTATCTGAAGAGCTTCCCGAGTCGCTCGCCAAGAAAGTGATGTACTGCTGAAAATCGTTGGACGAAGTACGGGTTACTGTTTCAGTTGTCAGCCATAGATTGGTCTCGTGTGTTCGTGTCTAGGCTTGTCCCTGTGATTTTTTTCCTTTCACCAACAGTTTTCATCGGTGATTCGTGTCGTAATATGTGTTCAACTATTTTTTACGTTTGATTGAATATCTTGTTTTATTTAGTATTATTTTGTTGTTCACTCACTGCAGGCCATCTTCGTTCCTTAGTCGATTGATTCATTTTGTCTGGTACAGCCTCTTGTAATACCACAGTTCAGAGACTTCTGATCGTTTCATTTTTAACTTCTCCATAGTCCACGTTTTGCTCCCATATAGATCTGAGCTTCAATCACAGCTTTTCATTAAACTTTTTGTCTCAAGGTTTATATTTCTGGAAATTAGCGGCCGCTTCTTCTTTGCATTCCTTTTGCCTTACGCAGTCCTCGCTGTTACACATCTTTCTTACACATTCCTCCTTCGTCTAATCTACTTCGAGGTAGGAGAAATTGTCCAAACCCTCAAGAGTTTTATTAAAGGTATTTAAATATGTATGTCCAAGCTACTACTAAATGTGTATGTATATCACCATAAGCATTTCGTTTTATCGATATAAAACACATACGACTAAACCGCAGATCAAGAGAACATTTTTAGACCAAGTGAAATCAAAAACTAATGGTTACGTTGGCAACATTACACATACAAATATGCAAAGAGACACTTTTAAACAGGTGTACGCAAAACAAACACCAGTGGTGCTATATTGTGACGTATTTTATGTCAGAATCTGTGTAATATTGAAAACGAACCTGAGATTAGGCAACCAACACTACTGAAACGAAGCAAAATCTCAGAAATCTGCAAGCAGACATCAATTCCTGATGTAAGTGAAAATCGGACACAAAATACCGTAAGTAAAAATCACACCTCAGAACCTTTCGTAACGAAATGTTTTTAAATCTAGAAAGCAAGCTAAAATTGTTTACTATGTTCCACAGCAGACCACTGAGGATGTTGTGTATCAATAAAGCATGTCCATTTATCTCTGTCTATGCTTGTGTAAGTTAAAGTCGCCCGCCACAGTTTCTGTCTGTATGTTTGGGCTAATCTCAGGAATTACTGTAGGGATTGAGATACGGTTTTCACTAAAAGACAGACTGATTCACATGGAAGGTTTGTGCATGTAATTTATAAAGGTTTCGTGCAAACTGGATGAACAGTGACCAATTAGAATCCCTTGCTGCTGTGAAAATGATACCATTGCCATCTAGCTGTGAATGGCAGAACTCCGTTGAATCACTAAGGTCACCTGACTGCAGCACTAACTTGTAAGCCGGGAAAAGCTTCCACTACCGGGAAACCGATGCGAGCTAACACCAAGTTATAAATGACCTGCGATGCAGGACGCATCAGATAATTATTAAACTGTAAAGAATACATTTTTTGGTATAATGTTTTAGGGGCGTTAAGGTCATACGGAAAATATAGCACACAATTACCACTATGGTTCAAATGGCTCTGAGCACTATGGGACTTAACTTCTGAGGTCATCAGTCCCCTAGAACTTAGAACTACTTAAACCTAACTAACCTAAGGACATCACACACATCCATGCCCAAGACAGGATTCGAACCTGCGACCGTAGCGGTCACGCGGTTCCAGACTGAAGCACCTAGAACTGCTCGGCCACATCGGCCGGCAATTACCACTATGCCAGACAAGTTGTCCGCTATAGATACTTAGTGCCACCTGTGCAAAGCTGCAAAGCCGAGGTAGGTCACTATTGGTGGTATAAATAAACATTATCTAGTAGTTGCACGGACGGATTTAAACACCTTAATAACAATTTTGAAGTAGCTGTGGACGCTATGGCCAGACAAATAAAGACTTGAAGAGCCTGTTATTTGGCCACCCATCATGTCCAGTTGATGCGCACACCATTACCTTAACTTTTCTCTTTGTACGTCATAGCTACTAGCTAGCAAACGTTTCATTTTCACTTTGGGTAATCACTATTATGTCATCAGCAGATCACGTCAGTCTGATTTTCTGTCCGTGACCGACAATTGGTTCAAATGGCTCTGAGCACTATGGGACTTAACTGCTGAGGTCTTCAGTCCCCTAGAACTTAGAACCACTTATACCTAAGTAACCTAAGGACATCACACACATCCATGCCCGAGGCGGGATTCGAACCTGCGACCGTAGCGGTCGCGCGGTTCCGGACTGTAGCGCCTAGAACTGCTCGGTCACTCGTACCGGCCGACAAACAATTCCCACATAGAAATTGTCATTAACTTTCCTCATTGTCTGTTCACTACACATTTTAAATAGTAAAGACGATGAGCATATATGCCTTATACATTTCCTTATTTTGGCTTCGTGTACCATTCTGGCAGTGAAGGGCTTCTCCATTCTGCTTCCCGTGAAGACACTGGATTCCCTTTATATCTCTGCGGTTAATGCCTTACAAATAGAAAGCATTTATTTCGATTTACACTATTAAAATCCCTCTTTAAATATACGAATGCAATGGAATGCAAGTTTTTTTTATTGATTTCGTGCCGCCAAAGGCTGTCATTCTTCCTTTACTGGTTGTTCGATTGTACAATTTCAGTCTTAGACCATTATCAAGTATCTGTGAAAGCGTGCTGAAAAGTAATGCCTACAAATATTTTTGTGTGAAAACTCTTAAAGCTCTTGAAACAAAACAAACTGTATTAAAATTCTACATCTTTATTCTTCGTGTCTACATATTTATTTCTCAACATAGTCACCCTGGATACGAACACATTTCTTGCAACGAGACACCAGTTTGTTGATACCGTCACTGTAGTATGTTTGACTTTGTTGATGGAGCTTGCGCCACTTCATCACTATCAAAGTGAAGCCCTCAAAAGTGTTATTTAAGGTTTGAAAACAGGGGAAAATCGTATGGGGCCAAGTTGGCACTGTATGGACGATGATCTGTGACAGTGAACTCGTGTGTGGTCTGGCACTTTCATGCCGAAGAAGAGGGTGTTCCAAGTGTGGACGATTTCTTCGAATTCGTACTTTGTTTTTGGGGGTCTCTCAGTACCTTCCAGAGTTTATGGTGGTGCCTATAGGCATGAATTCCAAATGAACCACACTCTGAACATCCCATAACACTGTGAGCACGAGTTTGCTTGCTGATAGCATTGTCTTGAAATTTTTGGCGTCCGTTATCTTTTGTGGTAAAACTCCATTGATGTTTTCTTGTCTTCGAGCACGAACATTCCAACGTCGTATATTGCTGATTTTGATACAATCATCACCATACAGAGCTTTCATTCAATTGGAGGCATGTTTTCAGCGGTTAGAAAGTCGATTACAGTACGGTGTTTCTCACTCATCGATATAGTTACGTTACACAATACAATTCGGAACCGTTCAGTAGCAGATAGTTGCAACTTGCGTCAGCAAAGCGGAAAAGTCGACAGAGTAATGTGCACGACATGTAATACTTCAACCGATATTGAGAACAGAATAAAAAATTCGGAGATATTACTTTCCAGGACGCCCTTGTCAAACGGAAGCGCCATATGTTCAGTGCATTATCAATCACTTGAAAACTGAACACAAAAGCGGGTCTAATCATAAAATATTCTAAGAAAAATATAACTTAATCCACAAAAAATGCATCAACGGCACATTATGCCATAAAGGTCTCTGCTCCTGCGTGATTTTAGAGATTGTCCACCGTTGTGCCTAGGAGTGCATGTGCCATAATTATCATAAAATTGTGGGACCATAAGATCTGTGCTGACTGTGAAAGAACGTGAAGGCATAATGTATCATCGATGAATTTTTTTGTGAAGTGTTATATTTTCCTGTCCTCTTTTGTGATCTGACTTGTTTTTGTGTTTAGTTTTTAAGTGACTGACGTATGTTGCCTCCGTTTTAGTTACCTGATAAGGGTACAGGACCGAAACTGTACAGCCACACAACCAGTAAAGTAAAAATGATTCAATTAAACACTTCATAGCAGCTGCGTATCCAGTTTCATTGAAGATCATCAAGCTTCCTTGTTTTTCCTAAATCAGCCCACTTCTTTGGCAGCAGAGTAAAGTCTGATTCTCGATTGCCCTACTTCTGAAACGACACAGGTTCTCTCTTAATCTGCTTTCAATTTTCCCTTGCATTCTTCAGTACTCTTTTAGACATTTTTGACACTTATTATCCAAGACTGATTATGCAGTACTTTTCCCTTCTGTAAAGTTTTTGTGGATACTGTCTCGAAACGTAATAGCAGTTTTGACCTAAAAGCGAAGTATTTCGCTGCAAAACTGAGAATTTGTTCCCTCGTCCCGTACGGCGGCTTGCTGCTAGTGCGTGCTCCTGCTGTCGGTCGCAACAGGCTTTGTAGAGGAGGTGCAGGCCGGAGGAAGTAATTGCGACGCATAATCGATACATCTTAGGCATTAAAATGCCTCGTTCCCCCTAGTTACAAACTCATTCTTAAGCAAATAATTTTGACCTCGACCTTGTCAACTGTTGCAGCAGTCGCCAGCGGGGTATACTCAGATTCTATTATGCAACCAGTAATTCCGGCTATCACTGATGTAAGTTGTACTGCTGCCACAAAGTTTATGTGCTTGCATACATACAGGCCGACAATTACTATGTCAACAGTAAACCGCGAAAATTTATAGCGTGCGCATAAATGCATTATCGGACACAGTTCTTGCATCCATCTAACGCAGGATGATACGTCATCAGAAGAAATTTTGACATCAGCACCGCAATCTTCGAAACCTAAACGGCCTAATTGTTTCCTTCCTGAAAAATTCTTCTGACTGTTGCCTTGCACAAAACCTGATACTCACTGCCTGTATTTCTCTTATAAGTAATCTTTAGATAATAGTAATCAAATTTACATCTTCATACATACTCTGGAAACCACTGCGAAATGTATTGCAAAAGTACTTCCTATTGTATCACTTATTAGCGCTTCTTCCCCATCAAGTCACGTATAGAGCGCGGAAAAACGCTTAATTGCCTTTGTGCACGTTAATTAACCTGATCCTGTATTCGCGGCACCAATGGGAGTGATACGCAGGAGACTGTAGAACATTCCTAGCGTCCACTTAATATTGGTTGACGTCTGTGTTCAAGAGCCTAACATCTCAGATTTTTCGGCGTTTCTCTGGACGCCCTCCTGAGTGTCAAACAAACCTCTGACCGTTTGGCTTTCCCTTGTTTTTATACCTCCAGTATCCCCTAGTCTATATGGTACGGGTCCCACATACTTGAGCAATATTCTAGGATGGGTCGAACGAGTGTTTTGTAAGCAATCTGCTCTGTAAGCAACCTGCATTTTCTCAGTATCTTACTACTGAATGGAAGACCATCACCTGCTTTATCTACCATAGAGCCTAAGTGATCATTCATTTTCATACGAAATTAATTATAAAACAGTCTACATCGCAAAGACCCTTTTATTACAAGATGACCGGTTTGTATCATATGGTCATCTTCAGACCTTCAAAACTGTAATATGATTCAGGACGCAAATTAGAGGAATACGTGAAAACAACTTAAAATTAGCTATAAAATTACATAACATACATATGTCCATATTGATGGACAATGGCTGTACACGGAGCAGGAGCCGCTGAATGACGAAAATCAATTGCTGCAGAGAGCAGCTGCTGTTTCTTAAATACTGGAGACTCCGCCTACAGCTGACAGCATGACGTCTAGCGTGGGCAAACAGGTATTTCCGAAAGAACAGACATCATATATATAAAACAGGTGTAAGTCGAAAGTATTATATACAAAAATATTTACCTATTACTAAATAGACGTCAAAATTACGTAGAAAAATTTTACAATAAAGAAGAAACAGCTTGTTAATGCAGCTGCTGTCTACATCTACATCTACATCTACATGGATACTCTGCAAATCACATTCAAGTACCTGGCAGAGGGTTCACCAACCACCTTCACAATTCTCTATTATTCCAATCTCGTATAGCGCGCGGAAAGAATGAACACCTACATCTTTCCGTACGAGCTCTGATTTTTCTTATTTTATCGTGGTGATCGTTCCTCCCTATGTAGGTCGGTGTCAACAAAATATTTTCGCATTCGGAGGAGAAAGTTGGTGATTGGAATTTCGTGAGAAGATTCCGTCGCAACGAAAAACGCCTTTCTTTTAACGATTTCCAGCCCAAATCCTGTATCATTACTGTGACACTTTCTCCCATATTTCGCGATAATGCAAAACGTGCTGCCTGTCTTTGAACTTTTTCGATGTACTCCGTCAGTCTTATCTGGTAAGGATCCCACACCGCGCAGCAGTATTCTAAAAGAGGACAGACAAGCGTAGTGTAGGCAGTCTCCTTAGTAGGTCTGTTACATTTTTCCAAGTGTCCTGCCAATAAAACTCAGTCTTTGGTTAGCCTCCCCCACAACGTTTTCTATGTGTTCCTTCCAATTTAAGTTGTTCGTAATTTTAATACCTAGGTATTTAGTTGAATTTACGGCTTTTAGATTAGACTGATTTATCGTGTAACCGAAGTTTACCGAGTTCCTTTTAACACTCAAATAAATATACTACAAACTTTGAAAGGGAAACAAATAAACATCAAATTCGTTGTGTATAAGTTGCCCTCTAGTGGCATGCTGGAAACATAATTACAATGTTGTTGGTCTCTACGGTGATGGTGGACGCCGTTCCAAAGATGTAGCAGCAGGGGGATTTCCAAAGAGATGGAGGCGAGTGTCGGAGGTGATGTCCAGCAGATATACGAAGTAGTTGTTTACTATGGCGATGGTAGACAGTGATCTCGGGTTGTTTCCATTGAAGGGGCCACAAACTTCGATAAATGAAGCAGCAGCAGGATATAGATACGTAGTATCCGTTAACGTACGCATGGATATATAACATAAACCGCCGGCCGGGGTGGCCGAGCGATTCTAGGCGCTACAGTCTGGAACCGCGCGACCGCTACGGTCGCAGGTTCGAATCCTGCCTCGGGCATGGATGTGTGTGTTGTCCTTAGGTTAGTTAGGTTTAAGTAGTTCTAAGTTCTAGGGGACTGATGACCTAAGAAGTTAAGTCCCGTAGTGCTCAGAGCCATTTGAACCATCTATAACATATACCTGTTGATAGTAATGAGCTAGCAATCCTGTATCATATTACAGTTCTGAAGGTCTGAAGATGATCATATGATAATCGAAACTCACCTTATAATAAAGGTGCCTATGTGGTCTAGACTTTTTTATAGTTAATTTCAAATATTCTGTTTTGATTGCTGACTTTCTCCAGCAATGTTTTCAAAAGTAATTATTCCTTTTCATATTCCCGTTAAGGTACAACATGAACCGCAACATGCCTCAAGAGACTTCCGCGAGGCATGCCTGGAGCGTCAACATCTGTCGTGACTCTTTATTCAACATGGTTCAAATGGCTCTGAGCACTATGGGACTTAACATCTGAGGTCATCAGTCTCCTAGACTTAGAACTACTTAAACCTAACTAACCTAAGGACATCACACACATCCATGCCCGAGGCAGGTTTCGAACCTGCGACCGTAGCATCGCGCGGTTCCAGACTGAAGCGCCTAGAACCTCTCGGCCACATCGGCCTGCTTTATTCAACATAACGTACCAATAAATCCTTAACGCACACACAAATTTCATTTTATACCACATATGATTGGACTTCCTTTATCAAGTGTTAGTATGGTGCTGAGTCATACGCTATTTGGAAGCAAATACTATAACAAAACGTCTGTGGTTCACAGCGCACAGCTTTTTTTGCCGTGGCACTAGGAAGTGGAAGGTAGTAAGTAGAATACCATGGCTATATTTTCGGCCTGCGAAAGTATGAAAACTCATTTCGTACAGTCCGTGTTAGCGGGCGGGGTTGCAAGGAGGCACTGTAATCGTCTATGTCCTACAGTTAGTTAAAAGGGTTCAATACGGTCAGTTTCTATTTTTCGTTTTTAGTATTATCGTAGGTAACGTTTCCTATGTCAAAACGAACTTACACAATGACTTCAATTATGTGCACGAGTCCTTTGTGGAAAGTCTGTGTAGTTTTCACATAGTTCGTTACGTTGTTCTTCGTCGCGAAACCTGCGAACAACCGCTAGGCCGTCCGCATGCGTCAGTCGGAGTCGTGCAGGATTAGGAAACGTTTTAAGAGGCGAACCATGATCCATCTCCTATGCTCCAGTACTATTGAAATCGTTTTTACAAGGTTTCTCAGTCTAATTTTAACGTTCGAGACAAGGTTAATTGGTTACAACCCCTACAACACTGATAAAATCGTTTTAGCTGTTCTAGTTTCAGTCCGGAGAGATTCCTGATCCGGCCAATATCTTGAAAAAAATATATCCCGAGAATATTTCCTCCTTTGCTTCCTTTCATTAGACTCTCTGGGAAGTAAAGACTCAGGATAATAGTTCGAAAGTGTGAAGTCGAACAGTCAGATCAAATATTGTTGTTCATGGAAACAATGTGGTTTATGTTCTTTTTAAAAAGCCTCGTAAAGTCCGTTACTGCAACAAATATCTCTCCCAGTTGGCTATTAGGTCTGCTCACCTGGCCATGTCACAACAAACGGTTGACAGAATTTCGTGACCACCTGAAGTAAAAAAAAAGGACTACTTCCCTATGTGAACACACTACGTGTCATCATTTTTGTACATTCTGTATCTTTTGTACGATTGATACCTGTGTCCGTCGTACATCATTTATGTGCTTTTGTGACGTTCATTTGTCACATGACGCTGGCCTAAAAGCCGAAAGCCGATTCTTGACCAAATAAATGCAGTTTTGCATAACATTAGAAAATGTTTCGCATTTAGTATTATAAAGTCAGAAAGTTGCGATTACATCCTAACTCCCCGTTCCTGAACCAAAACTTTCAATCCCAAAGGGCCACAAAGTTCCTGAATGTGATTAAAACTGGATCGTCTGAAGCCAGCTTTTCAAAATATCAAATACGCGAGTTGAAGATTGGTTGGTAGGGAGTGGAGACTCATGACAAATGCCGAAGCTCCAGGAGTGTCCAAGGGAAGTCTGTTGGAATAGCTAGCCGTGAAAATCATTTAATGTCTACATCTCGGAAATAATGACTCCAATGACAGAGACTGTTCGTTAAGGGAGCTTCTTGTGGTCCCTCCTTACGCTGATTACGCTTTTGAATGAATAACGCCTAACAACCTCAGGTCACTACAACAAAAGCCTATTCCTCACAAACGGAAATATAGGCGTCATAGTAATCCCTTCGACAAATTACGCCATCCCAAAACCCCATGCCTGCGTGCTCCGCGAACACTGAAAACTGCCGGCCGAAGTGGCCGTGCGGTTAAAGGCGCTGCAGTCTGGAACCGCAAGACCGCTACGGTCGCAGGTTCGAATCCTGCCTCGGGCATGGATGTTTGTGATGTCCTTAGGTTAGTTAGGTTTAACTAGTTCTAAGTTCTAGGGGACTAATGACCTCAGCAGTTGAGTCCCATAGTGCTCAGAGCCATTTGAACCATTTTGAACACTGAAAACTACCTGAGGTCAACTGATCGCCGCTTGGGGAATTTTATCTATTCACTAATGACTAAATATTCATGGATTGCACAAAAATGTGAAAACATCATAAGAAACGCGTCCTCGAAATGAATGCAGATGCTAGCCGAGCCTGCTGGTTGCGCCATTGTATTTCACCACGAACGGCAAGTCTGCAGTGTCCTCAATACGTTGTAAATTTCGGTCGTGGGCAGCATAGTGTTCTCTGTAGTTCTGAGTACCATATGTCAGAGCAAAGTGAATTCAAAAGTGTGCACATTGCTGACGCGCGTATGGCGGGTGCTTCGATAACCAAGGGAGTCGAAGTGTTTGGTGTTTCAAGAAGCATCTTATCGAAAGTTTATACCGCTTATAGGAAAAGCGAAAAAAAGAAATCGCCCGCCAAGTCAAAACGCGGGCGAAAGTATGTGTTGAATGATCGTAAAAGACGGTCATTGAAGAGGATTGTGACGAAAATTAAGGGGACGACTGGTGCAAAAGTCACTGCAGAACTTGTCAGCACAAAAGTGACACGAATGGAGCTCCATAAGCAGGAATTTGCAGGGCGAGCTGGAAATCCAATACCACTCAGTGATGCAAATGCCGCCGGCCTTTGTGGCCGAGCGGTTCTTGGCGCTTCAGTCCTGAACCGCGCGACCGCTACGGTCGCAGGCTCGAATCCTGCCTCGGGCATGGATATGTGTGATGTCCTTAGGTTAGTTAGGTTTAAGTAATTCTAAGTTCTAGGGGACTGATGACCTCAGATGTTAAGTCCCATAGTGCTTAGAGCCATTTGAACCATTTTTGATGCAAATGCCCGTGACAGGAAAACATGGTGCCGAAGCCATAAAACCTGGACTTTGAACCAATGGAAGTAAGTTATTTGGTCGGATGTGTCTCGCTGCACACTGTTTCCAACTTCACACCGAGTTTGCGTCCCAAAAATGAAACATGGCGGATGTTGGGTGACGTTTAGGGCAGCCGTATCATTGTATTCCTTAGGGCCCACGGCTAGCCTGTAAGATCGCATTACTGCCAAGAATTATATGACCATTTTGGCTGATCAGCTCCCTCCCATAATACAGCTTTTGTTCCCCAGTAGTGATGCTGTGTTCCGATAGGACAGGGCTCCTGTTACACAGCGCGCATCCTCCAGGACTGGTTTTGTGAGTACGAGGATGAATTGTCGCATCTCCCCTGGCCACCACAGTCACCACATCTGAATAATATTGAACCTTTGTGGTCTACTTGGGAGAGAAGGTCCGTAATCGCTTCCACCTCCATCATCAACACCTGAATTGCCCCTTTTTTGTAGGAAGAATGACATAATATTCCGTTGAAAAGCACGCAGTACCTGTTTTTATCCACTCTGAGATGACCAGAAGCTATTTTGAATGCCAAAGGGTTTCCTGCACCGCATTAGGCATGTTAATATGTTGTGTTTTTGGTTTCCCATGTCCAACTCGTGTAGCTTCTTTGTCTCATTTTAGAATGGTCCCTAAGGCAATTTACACTTAAATGTTTCGTAGTGTCTTTACAGAACTACTTTCGATTATTTTTTGACGCACATTCTAATAGCACATGGGAAAAATGAGGATCCATAACTTTCTGTGTGAGGACTAATTTTTCTTAGTTTATTAATGTAATGGACGCACAAAAATGTTTGGCATTCAGAGGAGAAAGTTGACGACTGACAGTTCTTAAAAATATCTCGCCGCAACGTAAAACGTCTTTGTTTTAATGAGTGCTACACCAACCCGCTTATCATATCCGTGACACTCGCTTCCCTGTTTGGCGATAATAGAAAATGCGCTGCCCTTCTTTGAACTTTTTCGATGTACTCCACCAGTCCTGTCTTTTAAGGTCCCATACCGCGCAGCAACACTCCAAGAGAGGACAAGTCTAGTGTACGCAGTCTCTTTAGTATATTTGTTGCATCTTCTAAGTGTTCTGCCAATAGAACACAGTCTTTGGTTCTGCTTTCTCACAGTTTCTATATGATGGTTACAGTTTAAGTAGTTCGTAATTTATCTGCATTGGGAAACTTTATATATATGTGTAACCGTAATTTAACGAAATTTTTTTAGTTCTTTTTTGGAGGGCTCACACAGTTTTATTGTTTTCAGTCAATTGCAGCTTTTCGCAGATTGCAGACTTCTTGTTTGAATCATTTTAAAATTTGTTACAATCTTCTGACTACTTGACGGAAAACGACAGCATCATCTTGAAACAATCTAATTGCGGTGGGATGCACTCTCTGAACTTGCGAAGGCAATAGGGATAAAATACAGGGAGAGAAAGATTATCTACAACTTGCACAGAAACTTCGCTGCAACTGCAAGAGTCGAAAACATGAAAGGAAAGCAGTAGTTGAGAAGGGCGTGAGACACGGTTGTAGCGTATTCGCAATGTGTGAAGTGAGCAAGCTGTGCAAGAACCCATTGAGAAATTTGTAAAGGACATTAACGTTCCAGCAGAAAAAAGTAAAATTTTGACGTTGTAATTACGTGAAAGGCGGCAGCGGACTTGGAGAAAAAGCTGAACGGAACGAATAGAAAAGATAGTATAAGATAAAATATCAACAAGAGTAAACCGAGGGTAGTGGAATGTAGTGGAATTACACCGAACAATAGTGATGCGACTGGGCTAGGAAATGAGAGACTGAAGGCAGCAGATAAACTTTGGTAATTGACCAGCGACTATGGTCGAAGTAGAGAGGGTATAAAATACTGACTGGAGAAGCAAGAAAAATACACCTGAAAAAGAGAAATTTGTTAACATTTAATATAAATGTAAAGGTTAGGAAATGTTTTCTGAACGTATTTGTCAACAGTGTAGCTTTGTATCGAAGTGAAACGTAGACAATACATAATTCAGACAAGGCGAGAATTGAAGATTTTGGAATGTGGTGCTACAGAATATTGCTGAACATTAGATGGGTAGGTAGGATGACTAATTAGAAGGTACTGATTCGAACTGGGGAAAGGAGAAACGTATGCCACAGTCTGTCTAAAAGAGGGGATCCGTTGCTAGGACACGTCCTGATGTATCAAAGATTCGTCAGTTTAGCACTGGGTGGAAGTGTATACGGGAGGGATGGCGGGCTGAGGAAGGGGAAGCATTGCAGAGGGAGACCAGGGCTAGAATATGGGAAGCAGAATCAAATGGATTTAGATTGCGGCAGTTATGCTGAGATGAAGAGAGCTGCACAGAATAAACTGTCGTGCAAAGCAGCATCAAGACAGTCTTCAAATTGAAGAGCACAACAATTACGATAATACATATAAGCAGTAGTTCTTTCCCGCTTTTGCCATCGATTTCCTGCGTTCACGGAATAGAAATGGAGGTGCCAGTTTGCTGCTTGAAAATCCTGAGCATATCGTATTTGCTGGCATGACAGCGTGCGTAACTTACTAGGACGAACAGGGGGACATTAACGTCGTCTCGCGCTGGCGCTGACGAGGACAGGAGTAGGAGTTACAGAGAGACGTTAGAAGTAGAAGTGAAGGGAACATATGGTGCTATACTGGTGGACGACGTGAGGCTTGCACTGAATGAGGCCGTGAAGCGACAACTGAAATGAAATGTGCTTGTGGCTAGGACTCCCCGTCGGATACACGGTCACCTGGTGCCACTTGGCGCCTTACGTGTCGATGAGGATGAAATGATAATGGAGGCGACAACACAACACACAGTCCCCGAGCGGAGTCTCCAACCGGCGGGGAATCGAACCCGGGCTCACTACTCAGGTATGGAGTTAAAAACGGCAAAGAAAGCGTGGATGTGTAGTGTAGGTGCAGGGTGCAGTGGCCGGCGTCGCAACGTGATCGGAGGGACCGTTAGCAGAGCGGGCGCACAAGTGTGCCGGGACCCGGTCACCCAGAGGAGCGCACTCCAGCAACGGGAACGCCGGCGTGCCTCTGGCTTCACCGACACACTTACTTGCTGGCCCGCAGCTGGTGGCCGCTGCAAGTCCCCCCTTTCCCTGCAGGCGCGGTGAGATCACCACAAAAATACACAGGACGAATACGAGCTCCGCCGACAAAACTTCCAATATTTTTTCGAAATATTTTTTGATTACACGTTGTCATTTTGTTTCCGATGCCTCTCTTCTTCAGTCGCAGTTTTCACCAACAACGTGCCGTATTTTGCAACTGTATTTTTTTTTCAAGGTCATATCGTTCGCGAAATGGGAAACCACGGTGAAAATCACAGACGTTTTATTTGCAACTTGTAGCTACACCTTCCAGCTACTTCTCTACATAGTAGCCGCTCCGACTTAAGACATCCGTCATGGAGCTTCTAACAGTACACCACTTGCAAAGTAGGTTAGAAATCAGATTAATAATGATGCTCACGCAGCATATGTTCACTTTATCGGACAACAACAAAGTTATTGACTGTGGATGGTATCGTCAGAATGGAAATAATGAAGTCACTGTAAAAAAGTCATTAATTTTGGCACTTATCTTGAATGGATTCCCACGTAGATTTCGTCGAAGTTGTTATGGCTCATCTTGTTGATTCTAACCGGCCGGAGTGGCCAAGCGGTTGAAGGCGCTACAGTCTGGAACCGCACGACCACTACGGTCGCAGGTTCGAATCCTGTCTCGGGCATGGATGTGTGTGATGTCCTTAGGTTAGTTAGGTTTAAGTAGTTCTAAGTTCTAGGGGACTTATGACCACAGCAGTTGAGTCCCATAGTGCTCAGAGCCATTTTTTGTTGATTCTAGGGTGACTCCACTCTGACTGCTAGAAGGTCCAGATCTGTATTTTAGCAATATTTGAAGACCTAAAAAATGCGTTTTACAGGAAATTCTTAATGATCAAACAATCCCAGATCTGAACAGTGGTATGGTAGAAATAATTTTTGACTTGGTGATCACGATCCACATTTTATTAAACTTCTTGTAAATTCACATATACTACTTCTTAATTGTCACATCATCACGAAAACAGTTTTGTATCAATCTTCATATATTTAATTTCCACTTTAACCAAACACAAGACTTGACTGTTCTTTTACAAAGATAACAACTTAATTTCTGCAAAGTGAAACAAAGATTGCTCTGTGCGCATTCGCGCCAAAACGGTTACAAGTAAGTCAATGATTGTGACAGTCTCACAGAAATGAATACACACTAGGACCATATCACTATACTATACCGATACATCAGAGTATCTATACATTTATAAAACCAAATGTGAATATTGTCACAAAAATATGTCTGTTACTGCGCAGAAAAATAGTACGATATTACTGGTATGGAGAACTTGGGTTGGAGTGCCGTAATGGTCACGTAAATAAAGAACGATTACAAGCTGTACCACCTAACGAATGCCGTCGTCATAGAAGGCAGCTGCCTGTGCTTTCCACCAGTTCCCTATGATGGTCTGCAGCTCGTTGTCTGTGTCAAAATGTTGTCTCCAATGACAGCGCTTCAAGTCAGCAAAGAGATGAAAATCAGAGGGAGGCAAGTCAGTGCTGTATGATGGATGACCAAACACTTCCCATCGAAAACGCTGCAAGAGCGTCGTTGTTGCAGCTGCAAAGTGCGTCCGAGCTTTTTCACCAAGAAGGAGAATGAGGGATGACAATATTAATTTTAATTTTAATAATGAACAGCCTCAGTTGCACCGTTATCTAGAAATTTACCTAGGTTTCAGTCGGGATAACCCAACTTTCTGCAGAATAACAGTATCTATCGTTTGTCCATAGTGGACATCGTCAAGCTAAAACTACAAATCCATATATTATCGTCCGAGTGCTGTACTGGAACTCCAGTACAGCACTCGTGGCTGCCGCATCGCGGTCGCGAAGTGGGGCCGAGGCAGTGCCAGATAAGTTTTACATTCTGACGATAATTTATGAATTTGTAGTTTTAGCTTGACGATATCCACTATGGACAAACGATAGATACTGTTATTCTGCAGAAGGTTGCGTTATCCCGACTGAAATCTAGGTAAATTTCTAGGTAAACGGTGCCACTGAGGCTGCTCATCATTAAAATTAAAATTAATATTTATACAGTTGCTGACAGGGCCGCGAAATGTCGCAGATATTTGATGACAATATTCCTCTTCGCTTCCTTTGAATTGCCCTTCGTAGACGCTTTTCTTCAATCGCATGATCCACTCGCTGATAGTGATTATCGGTTGACAATCACTTCCTTCCTTGACCGCCTGCATCATCAAACTCTGCATGTCCTGCTTCAACACCCTGCACCATTGCCGCTCTTTGCTGTCACGCATGACATGTGGACTGCATTAAATCAGGCGAAACTCATCAGTGTGAAGAAACCGAATGACAACACGCGTTGCACTCTTGGCGGGAGACTATTGTTCTAGACGTGCTCACGTGCTCACTTATACTCTGATATGGAAACTGTGACGTGACGCAATCGATGGGCATACTAGGGATATTGCGCAACGCATCTGCACAAAGCCTCTTTCCGATTTTCGCTGTGGTTTTAATTTTTGCGAGTATCTGATCTTGCAAAAAAAGTTGCTTTCATGTTTGGACCAAACGCATATTGCACTATTTAGAAGCATCATCAGTCATCATTGTAACAATTTTGGTTTTGTTTACATGCCAGTCTAATGTGGTCAGAAACATTTCTAATGTTTAAAATTGCGTGTGTTTGTTTTTAGTGCTTAACTTATTTTAGCTCCTTACAACATCCCATGTTTTCTCCTAGGCACAGGTGTCTGATTCTCTCTAGGTCGGCCGCTTCTTTCTTGACGCCGTGTTCAGCCACGCTTCAACCATTCCTGCCAACATGATCGAATAGTGGCACCGCTCCTATTCAAATGTCGAACGATTCGCCGGCTACTCCGACCGGCTTCTTTGAGCCCAACTGCTCGTCCTCTGTCAATGTTGATATCTCCGTGTATTGTTCACACGCCTGTCAGCGAGGAATATATCTATATCTGCATGTATGCTCTGCTAATCACACTTAAGTGCCTGGCAGAGATTTCCTCGAACCATCTTCACAATAATTCTCTGTTATTCCAATCTCGAACAGCGGGCAGAAAAAACTAACACCTATATTTTTCCGTCCGAATTCTGATTTCCCTTATTTCATTATGATGATCGTTTCTCCCTATATACGTCGATGTCAACAAAATATTTTTGCAATCGGAGGAGGAAGTTGGTCACTGAAATTTCATGAGAAGATTCCATCGCAACGAGAAGCGTCTTTGTTTTAATGATGTCCACCCCACATCCTGAATCATGTCAGTGACACTCTCTTCCCTATTTCGTGATAATGCAAATCGTGCTGCTGGTCTTTGAACTTTCTCGATGTACTCCTTTAATCCAATCTGGTAAGGATCCCAGACCGCGCAGCAGTACTTCAAAAAAGGGCGGTCAAGCGTAGATAGTCTCTATAGAAGAACTTTTATACATTTTCTAAGTGTTCTGCCAATAAAACGCAGTCTTTGGTTTGCCTTTCGCACAACACTTTTTGTATTCTTTCCAATTTGTTTGTAATTGTAAGTCCTAGCTATTTAATTGAATTTACGGCCTTTAGATTTGAATCATTTATCGTGTAACCGATTAACGGATTCCTTTTAGCACTCATGTGGTAGGCCTTACACTTTTGATTATTTAGGATCAATTGCCAATTCTCACACCATACAGATATCTTTTCTGAATCGTTTTGAAATTTTTTTTTTTTTTTGATCTTCTGATGACTTTACAAGACGATAAAGGACAGCAACATCTGCAAACAACCTAAGACGGCTGCTCAGATTGTTTCGTAAATCGTTTATATAGATAAGAAACAGCAGAAACGCCAGAAATCACTTCTGTGTTACTCGACGGCTTTCAGTCAGTTACTACGAACTGACATATATGACAAGAAATCACGAGTCCAGACACATAACTGAAACGATATTCCACAAGCACAAAATTTCACTACAAGCCGTTTTTGTGGTACAGAGTCGAAAACCTTCTGCAAAGCTGTAAGTATATAATCAATTTGAAATCCTGTGTCAATAGCACTCAACACTTCGTGTGAGCAAAGAGCTAGTTGTGTTTCACAAGAACGATGTTTTCTAAATCCGTGATCACTGCGTGTCAATAAACCATTCTCTCTGAGATAATTCATAATGTTCGAACACAATATATTTTCCAAATCCTGCTGCATATCGACGTTAATGATATGGGCCTGTAATTTAGTAGATTACTCCGACTACATTTCTTGAATACTGGTGTGACCTGTATAACTTTCCAGTTTATGGGTACGGATCTTTCGACGAGCGAGCGGTTGTATGTGGTTGTTAAGTATGGAGCTATTGCATCGGCATTAGAGATGGGTAGTTCGCGAACGAACGGGTGCAAAGGAACGGTTCACCAAGATGAACGAAAGGACCGAGGAACAAATTCCAAGGAACGATCGGTTCATAGTTCACTTCGGTCGCGGCGGTCTACTTATAGTTCCCGGGAACGGGGAACGATCGGTCCATAGTTCACTAGTTCACTTCGGTCGCGGCGGTCACTTCGGCAGTTCTCGTTCCAGTCGCGGTCGCGTGCTCGTCTCGGTCTCCCTGGCCGCACTCGTTCTTCGCATGACCACCTGTCTCAGTTCCACTGCCGACTGCTCCTAGTTAGTTCGTTTCGTTAACTGCGCTCGCCCATTTTACATGTTTTCCAAACTGTTCTGCACTTGGGTCTGGCTATTCAGCGTCCACGACCGGAAATCAAAAAGTATTTTATAGTTACGTAAATTACATAAAAATTACGTTGTATGTAACAAAAGGGCATATCAGCTCACTTCATTATATTGATGAACAGCAGAAGACATACTTATAACAAGGCAAGTTTTTTTTGTTATTCATATTTTTTTTGGTTTCATCGACTTGATTTAGCAACTAACTTTCAATAATTTGCATAATTTTTAGTGTAAGAAAACTCATATAAAACGATTTTCGTGTATCTTTCATATACAAAACATTATATTTAGGAAGGCTCTAATCATTTTTAAGTTTGGCTGTTTCCAATTTGCATTACCTGCTAGTTTAGTTTCTTTGAAAAAAAAAAAAAAAGTGGGATGTGGGTCATTTTTGCTCAGTAGGAAAAGCGGTGCTTCTCCATTTGAAAAGACATAGATTGCCATAAAATCGTATTTACTTATTATCTCAAAAACATTTGTTCAGAAGGAGCTTTCAAACCAAAAACTTTATTACTGCGAACTTAATTATTATTATTATTATTACTGCATTAACTTTAATAATGCAACATAAAAACCTAATTTTTACCAAGCGTGTGACGCAAGTATGATGAGAAAACAACATTTTATTTTATACTTCCATAAAGTCTACTTCGCCTACGAACTCAGAGACAACGTGAAGTATATATAGGGTGTAAACGATTATTGTTTACAACGTAGCATAGCTATGTAGTGGAAGTCGAAACGAAGAATTTTATACGAGACACTTGTGGTCTATTAAGTTGGGAAACGGCCACCAACAGGTTTACAAGACTACATGTGCTATAGCCCATGCGCGTCGCGTGAGATTTTCATGTTCTCTTCTCCAGCTCTCTACACATCGTCATCGATTGTTTCGCCATTGTTGCTTGCATTAGCTTGTTATTTCTTAGCTGCCTAATTATTACATGTTTATCTGTTTGTTGTATCTGCTCGTAACGAGCAACACATCGTCGGTAATTGTCGAGCAGTCTGTACTCGGGGCCGGTTTTCCGTGCGCCACCCTATATTATTTCCCTGCGATCAGCCACACAACGCTACAGTTGACTAAACGAGAGGTTTTGCAGAATCACAGAGATTACTTCTAAAAGTGTGTAAGAACTCTGTAATGAATAAAAACTCTATACTCCAGGGAGGGAGGCAAATGCCCCCTCTTGGTGCCCTCCATCCTTCAGTCACCTACACTACTGGTTTTCAGTTTTTAATAAGAACCATGTACCAAGCACAAATGAACGGTGAACGAGTAAAAATGAACGGTTCTCAAAAAAGAACGATCAGCAGTGAACTAGTTCCCAAAGATGAACGAGTTTGCCCATCTCTAATCGGCATACTCTCAAAGGAACCTAACTTGTATACAGTCTGGACTGTATACAAGTGATTTAAGTTGCTTCACTATTCCGAGGATATCTACTCCTAAGTGACTCATTTTGGCAGCTGTTCTTGATTCGAATTCTGGAACATTTATTTCGTCTTTTTTGGCGAAGGAATTTCGGAAGGCTATGTTTCGTGACTCTGTTTTGAAAGCACTGTCATCGATAGTAATTTCTATTGCTATGGCGCAGAGAAGCATTGATTGTCTTGCCGCTATTATTCTGTACATACGACCAGAATCTCTTTGGCTTTTCTGCCAGGTTTCGAGACAAGATTTCGTTGTGGAAAGTGTTATGAGCATTTCGCATTGAAGTCCGCGCTAAATTTGGAGCTTCTGTGAAAGATTGCGTTCGTTTAAATTTGGCGTGCTTTTTTCGTTGTTTATGCAACAATGTTCTGTCCCGTTTTGTGTACTACGGGGGATCAACTCCGTCACTTGTTAAATTGTTTGGTATAAATCTCCCAATTGCTGTCGTCACTATTTCTTTCAATTCAAGCAACATCTGCTCTACACTTACAATGTTAATTTTGAAGGAGTGGAGATTGTCTCTCAGGAAGGCGCCAAGTGAATTTATCTTCTTTCTTGAAAAGGTATATTTTTTGTTTATTTTTGGAAGATTTGAAGGTTGCAATATTCAGCCTCGCTACGACAACCCTTTGTTCACTAATCCTTGTATTCTTTGTGTTCACTAATCCGTGTATTCGTTTTGATGCTCGTTATTAGCTCATGATTATTCATTGCTAAGAAGTCAAGCGTGTTTTCACAGCCGTTTATTATTTGCGTGGGCTCATGAACTAACTGCTGCAAATGTAATTATTTGCTCAACTGAGTTCACGGAATGATATTCACAACGACTTTATTCCGTGGTAGCGACACGTCCCCTGTTAACTAATCGCTGCCAGCTGCCCGGTGAAACTGCGCAGCAGCGCCACATATTTATACACGAGGCCTCGTTCATCCATCGGCCGCTAAAGTGTAGAAATTTGCATTTTCCGTAGATAAATGTATGAACATGAATTTGTGACCAAGTTCCTTAAACTTTCGTGGAACGTAGTTTTTTTTCTGTTTTGTCATTGAGTGTACATCACGACTCTGTTTTATCGTACAGAGCTAATACCGAAGACGTGGAAGTAGTAGCCCAGAAATGTTTCCCACGCACCCAAACACTGAATTTGCCGTTGTTACCGAAGTAAATGTACAAATTAACTTCCTTGACGCGGCAATAACTAAGCACAACAGGGAACACATATTCAGGGTCTATAGAAAGCCGCCCTTTACATATATCACTATTAACGCAAGCAAATTCATGCCACCCATGACAGTATAAAATGGCATACTTTTACTTTAGAGCCACAATTAATAGAAGTCGAAGACTGCTGAAGCTAGAAAGCACAACCAACAAAGAAACAGCAGTTGTAAAACAAATCATGATTAATAACAACTACCGTGATCATATAGTTGAGACACTATACGAGAAAATGAAAAAAAAACTGGAAAAAATCTATGGACGCAGGGAATAATACCCTCTCCAATAATAACAATGGGGAGATAACAAGATATGCTGCAATCACGTCGGAGGTCTTACATGTATTAAATTTCGTAATTATTTTTTAAATATATACATTATGCCACATCCCCCCCCCCCTCCCCCCATGAACCATGGACCTTGGACCTTGCCGCTGGTGGGAAGCTACACATATAGCCGTACCGTAGGGGCAACCACAACGGAGGGGTATCTGTTGAGAGGCCAGACAAACGTGTGGTTCCTGAAGAGGGGCAGCAGCCTTTTCAGTAGTTGCAGGGGCAACAGTCTGGATGACTGACTGATCTGGCCTTGTAACACTAACCAAAACGGCCTTTCTGTGCTGGTGCTGCGAACGGTTGAAAGCAAGGGGAAACTACAGCCGTAATTTTTACCGAGGGAATACAGCTTTACATTATGGTTAAATGATGATGGCGTCCTCTTGGGTAAAATACTCCGGAGGTAAAATAGTCTCCCATTCGGATCTCCGGGTGGGGACTACTCAGGAGGACGTTGTTATCAGCAGAAAGAAAATTGGCGTTCTATGGATCGGAGCATGGAACGTCAGATCCCTTAATCGGGCAGGTAGGTTAGAAAATTTAAAAAGGGAAATGGATAGATTAAAGTAAGATATAGTGGGACTTAGTGAAGTTCGGTGGCAGGAGGAAAAAGGTATTCTGGTCAGGTGAATACAGGATTATAAATACAAAATCAAATAGGGTTTATGCAAGAGCAGGTTTAATAATGAATAGGAAAATAGGAATGCGGGTAAGCTACTACAAACAGCATAGTGAACGCAATATTGTGGCCAAGATAGATACGAAGACCACGCCTACCACAGCAGTACAAGTTTATATGCCAACTAGCTCCGCAGATGACGAAGAGATTGATGAAATGTATGATGAGATAAAAGAAATTATTCAGATAGTGGAGGGAGACGAAACTTTAATAGTCATGGGTGACCGGAATTCGATAGTAGGAAAAGGGAGAGAAGGAAACGTAGTAGGTGAATATGGATTGGGAGGAAGAATTGAAGCAGGAAGCCGCCTGGTAGACTTTTGCAGAGAGCACAACTTAATCATACCTAACACTTGGTTCAAGAATCATGAAAGAAGGTTGAATACATGGAAGAAGCCTGGAGATAATAGAAGGTATCAGATAGATTATATAATCGTAAGACAGAGATTCAGGAACAAGGTTTTAAATTGTAAGACATTTTCAGGGGCAGATGTGAATTCTGACCACAATCTATTGGTTATGAACTGTAGATTAAAACTGAAGAAACTGCAAAAAGGTGGGAATTTGAGGAGATGGGACCTGGATAAACTGAAAGAACCAGAGGTTGTAGAGAGCTTCAGTGAGAGCATTATGGAACGATTGACAAGAATGAGGGAAAGAAATGCAGTAGAAGAAGAATGGGTAGCTTTGAGAAACGAAATGGTGAAGGTAGCAGAGGATCGAGTAGGTAAAAAGACGAGGGCTAGTAGAAATCCTTGGGTAACAGAAGAGATATTGAATTTAATTGATGAAAGGAGAAAATATAAAAATGCAGTAAATGAAGCAGGCAAAAAGGAATACAAACGTCTCAAAAATGAGATCGACAGGAAGTGCAAAATGGGTAAGCAGGGATGGCTAGAGGATAAATGTAAGGATGTAGAGGCTTATCTCACTAGGGGTAAGATAGATACTACCTACAGGAAAATTAAAGAGACCTTTGGAGAGAAGAGAGCCACTTGCATGAATATCAAGAGCTCAGATGGAAACTCAGTTCTAAGCAAAGAAGGGAAAGCAGAAAGGTGGAAGGAGCATATAGAGGGTCTATACAAGCGCGATGTTCTTGAGGACATTATTATTGAAATGGAAGAGAATGTAGATGAAGATGAAATAAGAGATATGATACTGCGTGAAGAGTTTGACCATGCACTGAAAGACTTAAGGCGAAACAAGGCCTTGGGAGTAGACAACATTCCATTAGAACTACTGACAGCCTTGGGAGAGCCAGGCCTAACAAAACTCTACCATCTGGTGAGCAAGATGTATGAGACAGGCAAAACACCCTCAGACTTCAAGAAGAATATAATAATTCCAATCCCAAAGAAAGCAGGTGTTGACAGATGTGAAAATTACCGAACTATCACTGCTGCAAAATACTAACACGAATTCTTTACAGACGAATGGAAAAACTGGTAGACGTCGACATAGGGGAAGACCAGTTTGGATTCCATAGAAATGTTGGTACACGTGAGGCAATACTGATCCTACGACTTATCTTAGAAGTTAGATTAAGAAAAGGCAAACCTACGTTTCTAGTATTTGTAGACTTAGAGAAAGCTTTTGACAATGTTGACTGGAATACTTTCTTTCAAATTCTACAGGTGGCAGGGGTAAAATACAGGGAGCGAGAGGCTATTTACAATTTGTACAGAAACCAGATGGCAGTTACAAGAGTCGAGGGGCATGAAAGGGAAGCAGTGGTTGGGAAGGGAGTGAGATAGGGTTGTAGCCTCTCCCCGATGTTATTCAATCTGTATGTTGAGTATGCAGTAAGGGAAACAAGTAGGTATTAAAATCCATGGAGAAGAAATAAAAACTTTGAGGTTCGCTGATGACATTGTAATTCTGTCAGAGACAGCAGGACTTGGAAGAGCAGTTGAATGGAATGGACAGTGTCTTGAAATGAGGATATGAGATGAACATCAACAAAAGCAAAACGTGGATAATTGAATGTACTCGAATTAAGTCGGGTGATGCTGATGGAATTAGATTAGCAAGTGAGACACTTAAATTAGTAAAGGAGTTTTGCTATTTTGCGAGCAAAATAACTGATGATGGTCGAAGTAGAGAGGATATAAAATGTAGACTGGCTATGGCTAGGAAAGCATTTCTGAAGAAGAGAAATTTGTTAACATCGAGTATAGATTTAAGTGTCAAGAAGTCGTTTCTGAAAGTATTTGTATGGAGTGTGGCCAAGTATGGAAGTGAACCATGGACGATAAATAGTTTAGACTAGAAGAGAACAGAAGCTTTCGAAATGCGATGCTACAGAAGAATGCTGAAGCGTAGAGGGAGACCAAGAGATGAATACACTAAACAGATTAAGAAGGATGTCGGTTGCAGTAGGTACTGGGAGATGAAGAAGCTTGCACAGGATATAGTAGCATGGAGAGCTGCATCAAAGCAGTCTCTGGTCTGAAGACGACAGCAACAACATGCCACATTTTAGAAATGTATAAAAACAATCTGTTTTATACCTTCTAATCTACATTATAATTTTATTTTCTATATTATATAAATATACTTTCAATTGTTTCTAACTGTTCTATTACTAGCACCATGAACTGTAAACTTTAGTTAATCCATAAATATACACTACTTATATTTGTTCTTTTATGTAATTTTATGCGCCTACATGCCGCAGCTGTCACTTTTAGCCAACTTGTTCGTTTTATTCACAGTTTTAATGTCCATCTTCTTATTTCTGAATCTATTGATGCGCTTTTGTTGATATTTTGCCATTTTTAGATCTGACAATGGTTGTAAAGCCGAAACCGATAATCAGTTTTAATAAAGTAACATGTGATCAAGACATAGACTTCCGTAATCTAAGCCAAGAACCGTTGTTATTAACATTTCTTCTGGACTCATGATAAAGGAAAACAGTTAACGGGATATTGAAGAACTTCCCGATCTATACATATTGTTCTACCACAGATGCATCACGTGAATCACCAAAGTTCTCATTGGTATCAACCGGTGGTTGTGCACAGAAGATACGAGGAGGAAGTAACCTCTTCGTAGAGAACAAATGACCGACTGCATAAGAACTTGTGAACCACTCTTTGCCGACGTGATGCAGTGTGCAGTCTCCTGTCACATTATTATTGAGTTGTGAATGGAAAGTAATCAAATTACTTTAATGCGTTTACTTCCCTAAAAAAATTAAGTAGTTCGCCGTTGGAAAGCTATTCAGCTCCATAGCTTAAATCGCGCGCGAAAAACGCATGCGCGCGAACTCATCGCTGTTGACGCTATGAGCGGTAGATGGCAGCACGTTATTCACATCTGCAGCGGCAGTGCACAGTTCTTTCATTTATTCAGCGAAACAATGTTCCTGCTACGAGTACCTCATTATAACAGATATCCGCCTTGTTAAATGTTAATTCCTATATATCGAACTAATTAATGCTGCATTTACGCCGTGGCATGGACGTTAATTAATTAAATTTCGATTGAACGAAGCCGATTTAGTCGCATGCTTTGCCTTTCCATTAGTATTGAGCCATATAGTTCACAAGCAAATTAGCTTCGACAAATGAACTTGGATTAAGATAAATATCAGCTTTTTGTTTCCAAAATGAACGTAACTCTCCACGCCAAATCTGCCTTGCGTTAGAAGGAAACGTGGTGTAAATTCTTTTAGTGTAATAGAAATATACCTGGGAATTTTTTTGTTTTTCTATTGTTTTTTGCAGTGATACAATGGTCATTAGTTAATCGACAGAAGTCATCCTTAACGTACAGCTTCAATTCTCCTGCACCGTAAAATATCCGCCATGCGGGGCCCAACTAGTCTGTCTGTAAACTCAAGAGCGAGCAGCGCTTTTGGTGGGGAAGTGGCCATTCCCGGAAGAACCCTGTCACTGGCCCACAGGGGAACCCAAAATCAGTTGCCCGTTACCTGTCTAGCGCTCTAGATCGGCGTGCAGTGATATATGTCGTTTCTGTTCGTGGGATCTTAGTTGTCAGTGTCAGTCAGTTAACTTTGTGTACTCACTGATATACTTCGGAAGTGATGGATAATCGCCCTGCATTGCAAGAAAATGTGCAGAATACGAAGAAAAAGAGGTATTTTCGGAGTAACGAGCGTTCGGTCGTCTCTAACGTTATTAGAGCGTGTGTTAAGGAGGCGACACAAAAAGAACTGTTGGCTAATATCACCAGTCCCAATCAAAGGACTGCAATTTATGCAAATGTCAGCCTCGCCACAATAGGACGCATAAGGAAGGAACGCGAAAACAAGGCGCATGGTTTACTGGAATCGCCGCAAAAGAAAACTAATAATTTTGGGAGGAAACCCGTCGTTTTAGACAGTTTCACAAAATCGGTCGTTCGACAAACGATGGAGGACTTTTACATAAACCAGAAAATAGTGCCGACATTACGGAAATTACTTACTGCTGTGAAACAAAAAACACATTTTCCTTGGCAGAAAGACGTTTGACACAAGACACTTCGTGGAATGGGATTTACCTGGAAAAGATCTGTAAGTAGACGAAAGATTCTGGTAGAAAGAACAGATATAATTGACTGGCGATATAAGTACCTGATCCAAGTGAGGAAATTACGGGAGCTAGGCAGAAAATTCTTTTATATCGATGAAACTTGGGTGGACAACAACATTACTTACAGAAAATGGCAGGGCCCCCCTGGCGTTGATGGAATTATGGTCAATGTTAGCGGAAGCAGTAGGATTATAGTGGTCAATATTGGATCAAAAGATGGGTTCTTACCCAACGCACAGTTGATTTGTAAAGCGGGATGTGCAACAGGAGGCTACCATGGGCAAATGAACTACGAAAATTTTTCGAATTGGATATCGACTAAAGTAATTCCGAATCTTCCACCGAACTATGTTATTGTTATGGATAACGCTTCATATCACAAGGAGCATAACAAAGCTCCAACTAGGTCCTCAAATAAAAGCGAAATGATTTAATGGTTATTAAAAAAAATAAGATTGAAGCTGATTTGTCAATGAGGAAAACAAAATTATTTGATTTCATTAAACAACATAAGCCGGAAGACAAAGTATTTGAAATTAATAAAATACTTGAAGCTCATGGACACACTGTGCTGCGACTTCCAACATACAACTGTGACTTCAATCCAACTGAAATGACGTGGGCAAAACTCAAGAATTTCGTCAGAGGAAGAAATATTCTTGGAGATATTTGCATGACGAAGTTGCTGCAGTTGGTGAAAGAAGGTATGTTGCCATTTTTTGAGCTTCAATTTTTTATTCCGAACTAAATTTTGCAGTAACAGAAAGAAAGCGTATACACACGCTTGTCCCAATTGTTACAGGTTTTGAAACGATAACTCAAGAAGACTGGAGTGCATACTGCCTCCACGTGGAGAAACTTGAAAGAGGGTACTGGGTTAAGGATGGGGTTATTGAAGACATAATAGACGCCATAGTTATTAATTTAGAAATTGGTGACGACGACGACGACGGTAACGACAGTGACAATGTTGATGATGACCTCCAAAACACGATGTGCCATGTGTAAACAGGCAATGAATAATTTTTTAAAAAGTACCTTGTGCATCCTTTCAAGCTCATACATTATAAAGTTTCTTTTGGTAGAAATGTGCTACATGGCAGTAAAAGTGTTAAACAGTTTTCCAAGAAAAATACAATCAAATGTGGTCCAAAGCAATAAATATCTTTATCACTAGCTCTACAAAATCAGGAATAGTTTGAGAACTTCATGGTAAAATCAATTAACTTTTCGCTAGTAGAACGTGATTCAATCACGCAAAATCATTGATGCTCAAGGAACAGCAACATTTTAATGTATTCTGCCATTAAAACTTTATCTCGGTTACTATTCACCTGATTCTAAGACATATTGCTTAAAACATGTGTGCAATAGCTATTCTAAACACTGCTGAAATTTCTTTCGAAACATGTACGAGGGTTGTTTTTTACGTAAGGGCCGTTTTAATTTTAAAAAAAAGATACAAATACTTTTGTAAAAAAACTTTTATTTTCTGATTCTACACACTTTTACCTATTTTTCTACATAGTTGCCATGTTTATTTAAGCACTTGTCATACCGTACAACTAAGTTTTTAATTCCCTCTTCAAAGAATTCGGCCGCCTGCTCCGACAGCCAAGAGTTCACGGCCGCTTTCACTTCATCGTCGTCATTGAAGCGCTGCCCGCCAAGATGGTGTTTCAGGTACCGGAAAAGGTGTAAATCGCTAGGAGCAAGGTCGGGGCTGTATGGTGCATGGCCCAAAACTTGCCAGCCAAAAGAATCAATCAAATCCCGAGTCTTTTGAGAGGTGTGAGGCCTAGCGTTATCGTGCAGGGGCAAAACTCCTTTTGTCAGCATGCCGTGCCTTTTGTTTTGAATTGCTCTGCGGAGCTTCTTTAGAGTTGCACAGTAGGCATCTGAGTTGATTGTCGTTCCTCGTGGCATACAGTCCACTAGCAAAACACCGCGCCGGTCCCAGAACACAGTTGCCAAATCATCAGTGATCACAGAGGTCCGGCCTGAGCGTTCTTCGTCATGGACGTTTTGACGGCCATTTTTAAACTCTCTAACCCATTGACGCACTTTACCTTCACTCATTGCATTCAAGCCATAAACTTCTGTTAACTGACGATGAATTTCTGCAGCTGATAGGCTTCTCGCGGTCAAAAAACGTATCACTGACTGTATCTCACACGCGGCGGGCGATTCAATAATCGCAAACATTATAAAGTAGCACAGCGATGCGTACACGTCAGCTACAGAGCTGCAAACCGAGCGAGGTGGCGCAGTGGTTAGACACTGGACTCGCATTCGGGAGGACGACGGTTCTATCCCGCGTCCGGCCATCCTGATTTAGGTTTTCCGTGATTTCCCTAAATCGCTCCAGGCAAATGCCGGGATGGTTCCTTTCAAAAGGGCACGGCCGACTTCCTTCCCCGTCCTTCCCTCATCCGATGAGACCGATGACCTCGCCGTCTGGTCTCCTTCCACAAACCAACCAACCAACCAGAGCTGCAACGTGCATCAGTGTGAACGGGAAGGATGCCGGCAAGTGGCGCGGTGGCTTGTTGCGGCGTCCGCGCGAACTACGGGACTACACGCGCGAACGGCACTTACTTATAAAACAACCCTCGTATGCCTATTTTGGACTTCTAAGTAACAAGCTTGACATACGAGGTGCTTTCATATATGAATTTCTATTTTTTGGTAAGACCTTTACTTGTTAATCTACAGCAATGTTATCCTCTTCAAAATACTCCCCATTACATACTAAACACTTATGCCAGTGCCTTTTCCAATTCCCGAAACACTTTAGGAACTGTTTCCTCGGGATAGTTTATAGGTCTCTTAACTGTGCATTTTTATCTCATCCATACTTGTAAATCCGCTGTCCTTTAAGGCCTGCTTTGAAATGGTTTCACCACTTGTATGCTCTTGTTTTACTTAAAAGCAGATTCATCAAAAGCAATATTCAACATTTCTAGAAATTTGATACACTTTATTCCATTCTTATAACAAAATTTAATACAGATTATCTAGTCTATTTATATACAACACAAATAATCGTTGGTGCTACCAAAACACATGTAATTTTTTTGAAAGCCAACAATAAATGCCCAGTATGCATAACACTGTACAGATACTTTTCAGACATGTTTACGAAGACAGTGACAAAAACGTTGTGCAAATCGGACTAATACAACACACGAAATTATAAATTTCTGGTTACTTTTTAAACACTCCTCGTGTTGCAAGAATTGTTAACTTCCAATGCAGTCCTTCAAAGAAAACTTGAACCTTTTAGTAGAAACACGAAGTAAGAACAAGCCTTAAATTCTACAGATTGATTGCACTATATGGGGTCTTACGAATAGCAATAGAGAAACATACATTCACATGACCAGGCATTCGTTTCTATGTTTGTAATAGAATCCTGACTTCCGTTCTTATGTTAATATTATTTACTCTGTAATGTTGTGTTTCGAAGAAGCTGTCGTGTTTGTTTTCGTTATAGAAAAAAAAAAAAAAAAAACCGAGACGTATCTGTACAGGGCGTCGCCACAGATTTAAAGTGCGCGCCCCAGCAAGGCCGGCACTACGTTGTGAAACAGCCTGTAGAAGCGCCTTGTGACGTAGCAGGGTAGGCAGAGTGGGGACTCGCTCGCTCGCTCTTCAGTTTACCGACAGACTTCTAGCGTTCTTTTCACATCCATCTTGAAACCCGTAGCTAAAGAAATTAATGTAGCATTTAACTCAGCACCGCACGAATGCTTATCAATGAAAATACGATCACATGGCGTAGTAAACAGGTTTTTGACTGCACTGGGGACTGCTTGGCAGAGAGAATGCAGCATTTCAACGACAGATGCAGTCGTAACTTCACGAGTGCCCCAGAGAAGCGTGTTTGGACGCAAAAAATTACTGGCAGAACATGTTAACACAAATGCGTATCAACCGGGGGGGGGGGGGGGGGAAGGTGGGCGAGATACGGTTTCTCCCTCCCCCCCCCCCCCCCCCCACACACACTCCACCACATTCACGTGGAGTTTTATTTTATTTATAGGCAGAGCCAGTGAATAAATTATGCTTCCGTCAAGAAATATGAGATCAGTATTTTTGTTGGCAGCGATTTTCGCTTTTGACTGAAGCATATTATAACACCTACTACATTCTGCCCTCTCCCTTCGTCCCAGTTTTCAGTCTGTGATTGTATGCAAATGTAACAAATTCTGCATAGCACTTTCAAACAGTAGCTGAGACTGACTGGGTGCTCGGGGCCGGCTATGTCGTGTAGACGAACTACACAGTGGCCAGTGCGCCGAGTTTGGGAGAGGATCGCCAGACTTAAGGGCAGAAATGTTGACTGTAAAAAAATTAGTTGTACTGTCCCTTTACGTTTTTATAAGTTATCCCCTGCACCTGCGTAATAATACTGTCCAAAACAAGTATTGCCACCAGCCTCATTACTTACTGTTCGGTTCCCCTTGAATGTAAGTCCACAGACGTTCTCAGATCCGCAGGTGATGCAAAACTTTTTGATCCCAAATGTGAGGAGAGGCAGTATTCTAACACTCCTCCATTACCCTCCCTTCACGACCACTATGCCTTCACGTCGTAGCTACATCGCAATGCATTGCTGCTCTGGTAACGAACGCGAAACGTGTACAGTGTAGCCAGTGATTTTTCTCCAGTTTTCTATACAGAAATAAAAAAAAAAAACACACGTTTGATTTGTAGTTTCGAGTTGATATGAGTTAACCTTTGTGGTGAAAGGTATGTAATTATTTTATGTCATTTGTTTGTCATAAACCTCCTGTCTCAACACTGTTCTCAGTAGTCCATTAAAGAACGTAAATGTAAATATATTCCCACACTTCTCAGTGAGACTTTTATGGGAAGGGGGTATCTGCAATAAGATGTCAGTTATTTCCGATACAATGGAAATGCTTTTGTGTTAAAGAGGGGCACCAAATTTCAATGCAAAAGCGTCAAGACATTGCCTGGATCTACACTGAAATACTCAGAACTCGCTTGACTATCCGTATCAGTGCCAAACAGGTCAGCTCTAAGGATTCATGCAGGAAAAAACGAAGAAATGTTCCACAAATAATTAACAACGGTCGATGAATAAGCATTCCCTATCACTATAACAAAGCAATTAGAGGCTAAATCAACAAAGGTGTCGATGATCACTATGTAACGAAATAAGTTACACTCGTACAGAAAGGTGCAACCTACGCACATGTAACATAGTATGAGAACTAAGATGGAATAATTCTTGTAAGTTGCAAGAAAACAAGCATTTGGACACAAGTGTTTGAGTTAGGTGTAGCACTGCAAGAAAATTCCTCCATAACCCGTGGCAGTTTGTCGTGAAATTAGGCATTCTGACAGTATACTCAGATCATCCTTTTATTTCACAGCAGCAGAAAGTCTACCGCTGTTGCAGGGTGAGAAAAGTGAGATGTATGTTCCGAAACATTATTATATAGCAAGTTGCTATGAAGTTCATAGTTCGTGACACGCACTGAATTCACATTTCAGCATGAAAAGTTTAATTCATTTGACTAGTTACAAATATTCTCCATTTATGTATCATAGGAATCCATAATACATTCATGATTTGACACACGCTGCTTTGTTTAGAGGCCACATTTCTCATAGTCAGAGCTGCGATATTAGTTAACCAATGATTCAATCAGTCGTGGCAATTATTGCTTAGATAATGTCTTTCACACTAAAAACAGGCCTCAGTTTACTATGGCACTATAGATAATTTTATCCTGAAGTCTAGTACGCTCTGATTTATTATCCTGACTCATCGCAATTCGTTATCCCCGGCTCAAAGTCGTTGTATTATTGTTGCGGATTTTTTGTGGAAATCTTTCTCGCCCTGCAACACAAAAGGACCGAAGCGGAAACCGAATTTTGTCATTTGGATAACAGTTTTATGTAAATTAGGCAAAGCTATAGCCTTTTCTGAAATTAGTTTATTCGGAAAACGTTTTATTATTGCACACAAAAATTAAGGAGATACTGGTTTTGGATTTGCGTGGGTTTTTCTTTTCGCAGTGCAACGTTTCTCAAGCAGATTCATAAAAAAATTGATATATTATAGCCGAAAATTCATGCTTGACAGTGAAGTGGTCATAGTTTTTACGATGTTTATAAATGAAGTACCATAACTCGTTGAACGTTATTTGAAAAATTTGCGGTGAAGAATGATCTCACTGGCTATTTCAGGTTTTGTACACTTAGGTCATGTGTTGCGGCGTAGCAACTGAAGCTAATGTACGAAAGTAATTTTTTATCGTGGTAGGAAAGCTGTATCTTTCCAGTGACAAGTAAATGGATTTTATGTATTGATAATACGCTGCACACGACAAGTTTCTGCACGCCGTGCAGAGTGCAGCGTGACAAGTCACTACACATAAATATAAGCTGTTTTCTCTCATAACGTGGAATTATATTAATGCCAATCGTTAGCTTATGAGAGTAAAAGTGTAATGCTACAATGTAAGTCAATTTTACAATAAAACTTGTCGCAGAAACAGCAAAAATATGGTTCAAATGGTTCTGAGCACTATGGGACTTAACATCTGTGGTCATCAGCCCCCTAGAACTTAGAACTACTTAAACCTAACTAACCTAAGGACATCACACACATCCATGCCCGAGGCAGGATTCGAACCTGTGACCGTAGTAGTCGCGCGGTTCCGGACTGAGCGCCTGAACCGCTAGACCACCGCGGCCGGCCAGAAACAGCAGCGAGTAAAAATATACAGTAGCTTCTGACAAGAAATTTTAATATGCTGCAAGCACGGCTTCGTTCTTGCTTAACACGGCCATAGAGAAAATCACTCGTACGCAGAAAACGATATTTGCGTTCTCTGTATTTCAGCGACGGACTTGGCTGGCAGGACCCTTTGTGTACGTTGTGTTGACTCTGAGGCGCTCGAAATGAATGAATTTTTTCTGGGTTTATACAGTCCACCGAACTCCAAGACGCAAACGCTGGCATCTACCATTAAAGACGTCCTTGTAAGACTGTCACTAGAAATTGAGTTCCTGCGCGCCCACTGTTTCGATGGTGCAGCTAATATGTCTGGGCGGTACAAACGCGTGAAGAAAATCCTCCTTCAAGACCAGCCACAGAGTTGTTACATCCATTGCCACAATCATTGTTTGGATCTGGTATTACAGGAAGTTTCAGGAAGCGGTAATTCATTGTGCGATGTACTGTTAACTGTGGAAGGACGTCTCAAATATAATTCCAGAATCCGCAAAAAGGAAAAACGTGTATGCAGATGTGCTACGATCTGGTGTCGACGAATCTGATACAAACCCAAAAGCTGAACGACTGATTCCAGTGTGTCCAACCCGATGGGCTGTAAGTGTAAAATCTTTGACACGTTTCAGGGAAAACTATGAGCGGGTCCAGAAAACAGTGACGCAAATATTGACTGCACCAAGCTTAGTTAGAGACGAAACAAGGTCAGTCCTGTGGAGCTATGCGAAACTGCTCGAAAAGTTTGAAACTATTTTTTATATAACAGTAGCAACTGAAGTGTGAGGAACTGGCCAGATCTCTACAGGATCCAAATTTTAATGCAACCGGAGTGAAACATTCTGTACAGGTTCTAAAAGTAGCTCTTGCAAATCTTAGGAAAAAGGAAGCATTTTATATGCTTTTAGAGAAATCCAAAGATTTTTATAAAAACCTAAATACGAAAGACCCAAATATCTCAAAGCCAAGAAAAATACCAGCAAAATTGCAACACACAGAAACATCGTCTGTTCCTAAAGAATTGTCTCAAGAACGAAAATTTAGGAAAGATTTGTTTGAAATTCTTGATCTCCTTCTGAGTGAGACTGATCGAATGTTCAAGCAAGAGGATTTAATGTGACTGTCACATCTTGAAGAGATATTTATTACGTCCTCCCGAACACATCCTTCATCTACACGACATTTGAAAGAATTGCTTGGAGTACATACAACAGACTTTAACCTGGGCAGGCTTCATGCACAGCTCGAAATGCTGCGAACCATTATGACTGGTATACAACCATGTAATGTATCCTCTATTGGAATAAAACTTATTGCTGAACCTGGTAGGGTTAAACAAAACTTTGAGAACGTTATCCTCCTCACAACTCTGTTTCTGACATTTCCAGTATCGTCAGCGTCCTCTGAGAGATCATTTAGCGCCTTGAGACAGCTTAAAGTTTGCCTCAGATCAACAATGACTCAGTCGAGATACATCCATCTACTCCTCTTCATGTTCATCAAGAGAGGGCTGGAAAAATTAATCTTATGTATGTCACGAAAGAATTTGTTTTTCGAACAGTCGAAAGGAAAACTACATTTGGATATTTACGTAAATTTTTTTAGTCTAACACAAAATAAAAACTTTCTTATTTTTCAAAGAAAATTATGTTTTTCTTTTTTTTCATTAAGATGTAATAATGAAATGTCGTGTGGCTAGGGCCTCCCGTCGGGTAGACCGTTCACCTGGTGCAGGTCTTTCGAGTTGACGCCACTTCGGCGACCTGCGCGTCGATGGGGATGAAATGATGATGATGATTAGGACAACACAACACCCAGTCCCTGAGCGGAGAAAATCTCCGACCCAGCCGGGAATCGAACCCGGGACCTTAGGATTGACATTCCGCCACGCTGACCATTCAGCTACCGGGGCCGGACATTAAGATATGATGCACAGTGTTTGGCTCTGGCTCTGAGCACTATGGGACTCAACATCTCAGGTCATCAGTCCCCTAGAACTTAGAACTACTTAAACCTAACTAAGCTAAGGACATCACACACATTCATGCCCAAGGCAGGATTCGAACCTGCGACCGTAGCGGTCACGCGGTTCCAAACTGAAGCGCTTAGAGCCGCACGGCCACACCGGCCGGCCACAGTGGTTGTAACCAAAGGTTTCTCTCTGGCCGATTGATAGCGCAGCCTACTCCTTTTCGTAAATGGTATCAAAAAAAGCAGGACCAATGTCTTCCCAAATAAATGATGTCTATTTAAAAATTAAAGCAACGTAATTGTTTTCAAGAACGGACTTATGAAATTAGCTCCATATTAGTATTAATGAGTTGTTTCTCTTTGAAGAACATCATAACGCTGGTTACCTAAAACACCTTCCCACACTATCGATATGCATGTGTTCTTAACGGTTTTGCTAAAAGACGAATCAGTAAATGCGTTTGTTCACCCCCATCTAAAGAAACTGTTGGTACGCTACACTGTTAACCTCAAATTTTTGGAAGATGAAGCAATTATCTACAACAAAATACGATCTGCTAAAAGCTACCCAAATATCCACTAAGACCATGCTAATATTTAGAAGTTGTGCGAAGATTCGTAATTTCATTTAAATGTTCAAAGATGTAAAATAGCACACTTCACAAACCGGGAAAAAGCTGTGTGCTCTGACTACAACGTCAGCTGGAATAAGTCAGCTCATAAAAATACCTCGCTGTAATAATTTGCGGCGATATGAAATGAAATGATTCCATAGGTAGATATGGAGGCGGACTTCGGTTTATTGGTAGGAGACTAGAAAAATGCAGTCAGTCGACAAAGGAGATACCTACAAAACACTATTACTAACAAACCTAGAATATTTCTCAGGTGTGTGAGACCCATTTAAACAGGGTTGATAGAATATATTGAGCGTACACAAGTGAGGACAGAGTGACTCTCAAGAAAGCGGGACGGAAACGCTGAGAAATAAGAGCTGGCAGACTCTTGAAGATAACGCCAGCTATTCGGCGACAGCTTACGTGCAAAAATTCAAGAACTCCTATCAGATAAAGAAGTAACGAATATCCTGCAGCCTCTCCAGCATCACTCGCGTAGGGACCATGAATATCAGATTTGAGTCGCACAGTAGTAGTTAAAGGAGACAGTCTACCGGCGTACTATAATCGAAATGGAAAAGACCAAAATGCGTGCTACAATGGAAAGTACGTATGCTCCTCAGTGCTTCACAGAGTGGTTTGTACAAGTATGGATGTAAATGTAGATTGGTGTCGTAATATTTATTAAAACGTTCAGCCAAAGATGCCGCTGAGAAATTCTGTTGTTGATAAAGATGAAATACACCCAAAGACAGAGAGGCGAGATAAATTACTTTCATTCACGGGGAATATTTTTTCGGCAACATGAATACGCTGTTTTCAAACAGCGCTCAGTACTCAGAACGAAGTCTGTAGATTACTTGATCCTCTTTCCCTCTGCAGGAAAAAGAGGATGCTCTCAAATTAGTCGAGTACAAAGCACATTGGTCAAAATAAATGCTGCATATTGTCGAGACTTTAATAATGAACGTTGTGATCTAGGAACACGTTACAACATCAATACATTGGTTTGTTTGCAACGGAAGTCTGGGGCAAACAGTTCACATTTCTACCGTGAGGGGGCAGTATGTGGAGTCTGTGGCAACTGTGTTACCTGTAAACATTCGAATAGTTGATGTGTGTCAGTACGAGAGTTCTACATCTACATACATACTCCGCAATCCACCATACGGTGCGTGGCGGAGGGTACCTCGTACCACAACTAGCATCTTCTCACCCTGTTCCACTCCCAAACAGAACGAGTGAAAAATGACTGCCTATATGCCTCTGTACGAGCCCTAATCTCTCTTATCTCATCTTTGTGGTCTTTCCGCGAAATGTAAGTTGGCGGCAGTAAAATTGTACTGCAGTCAGCCTCAAATGCTGGTTCTCTAAATTTCCTCAGTAGCGATTCACGAAAAGAACGCCTCCTTTCCTCTAGAGACTCCCACCCGAGTTCCTGAAGCATTTCCGTAACACTCGCGTGATGATCAAACCTACCAGTAACAAATCTAGCAGGCCGCCTCTGAATTGCTTCTATGTCCTCCCTCAATCCGACTTGATAGGGATCCTAAACGCTCAAGCAGTACTCAACAATGGGTTGTATTAGTGTTTTATGAGCGGTCTCCTTTACAGATGAACCACATCTTCCCAAAATTCTACCAATGAACCGAAGACTAAGGATTCTTTTTCCTATTCATCTGCATTAATTTACATTCATCTATATTTAGAGTTAGCTGCCATTCTTTACACCAATCACAAATCCTGTCCAAGCCATCTTGTATCCTCCTACAGTCACTCAACGACGACACCTTCCCGTACACCACAGCATCATCAGCAAACAGCCGCACATTGCTATCCACCCTATCCAAAATATCATTTATGTACATGGAAACAACGGCGGACCTACCACACTTCCCTGGGGCACTCCAGATGATACCCTTACCTCCGATGAACACTCACCATCGAGGACAACGTACTGGGTTCTATTACTTAAGAAATGTGTTGCTTCAGGGTGGTTAGGACAAAAATAGCGTAGGAGCGGGGACTCTTTAAAGTCCTTCCAATGAAACAGAGAGCGAGGCAGTTGGACGTCACAGCGAATGTCGCTATGAGTCAAAGTGACGTGTCCAGATCTGGAACAAATTTCTAACGACATGATCAGTGTAGGTATACAGTACCGATATTTGGGTATAACAGCAGGCGGAAACCCTCAAAACAATACTGCACGTCCACGGTGTCAGTTCCAAACAAATACGGGAGTGCAGGGGTCAACACAGAGGATACAAAACAGGCGTCATGAGCAGAGATAGTGTGCCAGAAGACATCGCAAGGCTCCCCCTCTAAATCGGGTTAGGAGAGGGGCTCGTCTCACACTTACACAAAACCATTCTTTGTGGACTAGACAGCAATGGGAAACATCTTGTGATCGCCTTTCTAGTGAAGCATAGAGTCCGTCGGATGGAATAGTCTCCTTATTCTCCAGCTCTCATTGAGAATGCAAGGGCCATGTTAAAACAAGTGGTCTGCAATCGTCCTGTCCCACTGGGGATCACTGAGGCCGCTATGGAGGAATCAGACAATATGCCACGGACTTAGCTGGACGATTTGGTAAGGAGTATTCCTAACTGCGCTCGAAAGTATCTCCAATTATAAGGAGGACCAATTGATTCATAAATAATTTGTTACACACGATGACAGCGAGAAGAAATAGTAGTTGTTTGCAATGGAGTTTTTGTAAGCTTTTGTTTTTTTTGCGTTTATCAAGTGGAAATGTGCTTATGTTCTTTCTATTCATTTTCTTATGACTATATCTGATAGAACAAAATCAGTTTTTTTCCTGATTGGCAATGATGCAAAATCTAACATTTACTTTGACCACTGTAACAAAATTTATAGAAGAACACTGGAAATCAAATGAGTTGACAAATTGTGAAATTAATAAAACCCTTACACGGGATGACTTAAAACAGAAATAATTATGTTAAACAAGCGCTTATGTTATAGGGACAAGTGAGGACGGAATAAAGGTCTTATTGTAGAAATCCGTAAGTTTATAAATTTGATAATAACAGTTGCCAGTTAGTTATAGATAACTTTCTCAGAATGACAGGATGTTATGTAAAAAAATGTGATTCCCGAACAAAAAAAAAATCGTTTTTAAAAGACAGTGTTCACAACCACAGATCAAGTATGATTTATTCTCATTACACATGAACTCACTGGACAAATCAGTATCTTATTCCCATTCAGTAGCATCTGTTGACGGGCTGCATATAAGAGGCATTTAAATGAGGAAGAGACAGATGGAAAAAAGTAAGTTAACTGTTAATTATTTCAAAAGTAATCGCAGTATCTGTTAAATCCCATATTTACCCTATTGTGAGACAAGACTGTCAATGTCCTCATGGAAAAATTGCTAACGGTTCCCGAAGGAAACATGATTGTACCCAGACGTGCACCACTTCGCCCGAAGCAAATCGACGGCCGCGAATGTCCGCCTTCAGTGCTCCAAAAATGGGGAGATATCGGGAGCGTATGGAGGATGTGTAAGGAACTCGCAGCGAAACTACGGCAGCGTAATCGAAACAACCTGCTAACAAAATGCCCGCCCACATGTTGCCAAGGATGTTCTCATAACGCTGCCGAAGTTTCTCTGGGAAGCCCTTACACATCCTCCACACAGTCTCGGTCACTCCCCTTGCGATTTCCGTATATTTTGGAGCCCTCAAGCGTCTTGTCTCACAGTGGGAGAAATGTATTAACAGTTATGGCGACGGCAACTACTTTTCAAATAATAAACAGTCTACTTAGACAGACCCTTCTGCCTCAGTTTGTCTCGTTTTCATTTGACTACCCCTAATAATTACTTGAACTATCGTGAATTTTTAAATTTGGAAAAGCAATACAGCAATGGCAGATTCAGTATGGAAGTGGAACCAAATTTAACTGCTCATATGGGCACCATTGGATCTAACCAGTGTTAGGAAATGTGTTACGAACTCAGTAAAGAAATTAATGGTATTAACTGCACGCCTCCTTATCCACGCAGCAGGGTCCGGGTTCGATTCCTGGCCGCGTCGGAGATTTTCCCCGCTCGGGGATTGGGTGTTGTGTTGCCCTCATCATCATCGACTCGCAAGTCGGCCAATGTGGCATCAACTGTTATATTTGCAACTCGGCGACCGAACTTCCCCGTACGATCACTGAATTTCATTTCAATGGTATTAAATGTGAACCTTTCAAAGTAAACTTGTCATTCAGTTTTCACTCTGAATACGTCGAGGAAAGAGACACTATTTCTTTTGAGGCAACAGAGTCAGATTTTGTATGAACCGTGTTTACTCTGTTAACGATCCCTTACTGATGTCTGATCCATGCAAAGAAATCTTTGCCTATGCAGAAACAGTAAAATGTAGCAAGAGGGAGGCTTCAGTGTTCCCTTAATCCTGTCTTGTTTACATCAGTTTAAAGTTTCTAGCGAACCTTTATGAGGAGAGCGGAGTACCGTTCTCAACAATCTCTGAGTCGTGAAGTCTTATCACATCTCACATTTGTGTGTGTGTGTGTGTGTGTGTGTGTGTGTGTGTGTGTGTGTGTGCGCGCGCGCGCGTGTGAGTGAGTGAGTGAGAGAGAGAGAGAGAGAGAGAGAGAGAGAGAGAGAGTAACGGCCGAACCGTCGCTCATTTGACAGTGAGATCAGCCTCACGTTTTACTTTCTAATACCGTTCCGCAGCTAACGTTACGTAAACTGGGCATACAGCGGTCAGTGTACTTAAGGATGTTTTTTTTTTTTCTTTCTTGCTTTCTTTCAATCGCGTCCCGAGTGCCGTGCGGACCAGTTTCACTCGATGTACTTCGAAAAAATGCAGAGGAGATACTGCCTATGCTTTGCTAGCCAGATCAGTAGTCACTTAAATAAATTCTCATGGACACCTCCCTACATATGATGTACAAAGACGTAATCGTTTGAACTGTGCATGATGAACCAATAAGTTGTGTAGGAGATTCTGGTGCATCCCAGCAAACACATATGCAAGTATCTGCATAGGTTCTCATGAAGTCACTGCAAAAGGAAGGAAGATTAGGGCCTAACATCCTGTCGACGTGATATTATTGGTGATAAAGTCGTCACCTCCGAGCTTTGCATCTACCGTACACAGTACACAACGCTGTAAGCTGTGTCCATAACCTTCCAAATTACTATTATTGTAAACGCAATATGGAGACGACATCATAACCACCTTATAGCATAACACCGCTGCTTTACTGTTTGCTCTATACTTAATGGCAGGTAACGTTCCAGGCATTCGCCAAACCCAGGTACAGCTCAGTTCATCATTCCAAATCACTCGTTTCCACTCATCCACTGCCCCATGGAGTCGGTCTTTACACCAACTCGTGCATCACTTTAGCTGTGACTACAGAAATGTGTGGCTTATGAGGAGCTGCTCGATCGTTGTACCCCATTCTCTTTAACCCCTACGCACAGTCATTGTGCTATCTGGACTGCTGTTAGTATTTTAGAACTCGCGAGTAATTCTTTCAGCTGGTTTCATTTGATTTTTTAAATCCATCTTCCGCAATGCTCAACAGTCGCTGTCTGTCACTATATGAGGTCTGCCTGGTCTCTGTTTAGCTGTGGTTGTTCCTTCGCGTTTCCTCTTCACAATCAAAAAATGGTTGAGATGGCTCTGAGCACTATGGGACTTAACATCTGAGGTCATCAGTCCGCTAGAGCTTAGAACTACTTAAACCTAACTAACCTAAGGACATCACACACATCCATGCCCGAGGCAGGATTCGAACCTGCGACCGTAGCGGTCACGCGGTTCCAGACTGAAGCGCCTAGAACCGCTCGGCCACACCGGCCGGCGTTCAAAGGGAATTCAGTAAGTAATGCAATATATTTTTTCTGAAAGCAGGCTGGTTTTATTCAGGATTCCAGTATACCATATTATTCCCCACCCGTCTGGCTACAAAATCCTGTTTTTCAACATAATCCCTGTTCAGTGCAACAGCCTGGTGCCATCTTACTGTATTGCCGCATGGTTCGACTCTACTGGTCAACGTCTTATTGCATGAATAACGTCTCCATCATCCACGTACTGCTTTCGCGGAGAGCATCCGCCATTAGGCTAAACAGATGGAAGATGCGAGGTCCGAGTTGTACGGTGGATGAGGAAGAACAGTCCGATAAAGTTTTGTGACCCTCGCTCGGGTGCGCAGACTTGCGCAAGGCCTTACGTTGTCATGGAGAAGGAGACGTTCGTTTGCATTTTTGTGGTGACGAACACGCTGAAGTTCTTCAATTTCCTGGGAGTATGCTGGATATCGGACAGATTTGCACGACCTCGTTGCAGTGATGACAAACGCCTCGCCGAACGATTCACCGTGCTTTTGTTCACTATCAGGTCTCCGTAGACATTTTGCAAGCGCCTTTGGATATCTCCAATTCTCTGGTTTTCCGCCAAAAGAAACTCAGTGACAGCTCTCTGCTTGGAACGCACCTCCCTTGCAGACGCCATTTTGAAGGCAACGTATATCGCCCCCATCTATCGGAACTTCATGAAACTATAAGGGTTGAAGCGTAAATATTCCACAATGTCCTACAACAAATTCTGCATTTTTTCAACCGAAAGTGGCCGAGAAAAAAAATTGTTGCATTACTTATTGAACGCCTCTAGTATGTGGGAGGAAGTTGTAAGTTGATCGGCTGTTCTTAGAGCATACGATCTCAGAATATTAACGGTTAAACTCTCCGTAACGCACAACGTGACACTCGTAGCGTCTCTCACCGGAGTTTTTTAAATGTCTCCGTAAAGCTGTCCAGCTTACTAAGAGACGCGCTGACGAAACGCGCCTGTCTTCGCTTGATCTTCTCTATCTCTTCTACTAACTCAACTTGGTAAGAGTCCCAAACGGAGGACAATACTCTAGATTCGGTCGAACGAGTACTTTGTAAGCAACTTCCTTCATCGGTGAATTACATTTCCTTGGAATTTCTCTAACGAATATTAGCATGGCATCGATTTTCCCTGTAACTACACTACTGATCATTCAAATTGCTACACCAAGAAGAAATGCAAATGATAAACGGGTATTCATTGGACAAATATATTATACTAGAACTCACATGCGATTACATTTTCACGCAATTTGGGTGCATAGATCCTGAGAAATCAGTACCCAGAACAACCACCTCTGGCCGTAATAACAGCCTTGATACGCCTGGGAATTGAGTCAAACAGAGCTTGGATGGCGTATACAGGTACAGCTGCCCATGCAGCTTCAACATGATACCACAGTTCATCAAGAGTAGTGACTGGCGTATTGTGACGAGCCAGTTGCTCGGCCACAATTGACCACACGTTTTCAATTGGTGAGAGACCTGGAGAATGTGCTGGCCAGGGCAGCAGTCGAACATTTTCTGTATCCAGAAAGGCCCGTACAGGACCTGCAACATGAGGTCGTGCATTAACCTGCTGAAATGTAGGGTTTCGCAGGGATCGAATGAAGGGTAGAGCCACGGGTAGTAACACATCTGAAATGTAACGTCCACTGTTCAAAGTGCCGTCAATGCGAACAAGAGGTGACAGAGACGTGTAACCAATGGCAACCCATACCATCACGCCGCGAGATACGCCAGTATGGCGATGACGAATACACGCTTCCAAAGTGCGTTCAGCGCGATGTCGCCAAACACGGATGCGACCATCATGATGCTGTAAACAGAACCTGGATTCATCCGAAAAAATGACGTTTTGCCATTCGTGCACCCAGGTTCGTTCTTTAGTACACTATCGCAGGCACTCCTGTCTGTGATGCAGCGTCAAGGATAACCGCAGCCATGATCTCCGAGCCAATAGTCCATGCTGCTGCAAACGTCCCCATCTGTTGACTCAGGGATCGAGACGTGGCTGCACGATCTGTTACAGCCATGCGGATAAGATGCCTGTCATCTCGACTGCTAGTGATACGAGGTCGTTGGGATCCAGCACGGCGTTCCGTATTACCCTCCTCATACCACCGATTCTATATTCTGCTAACAGTCATTGGATCTCGACCAACGCGAGCAGCAATGTCGCGATACGATAAACCGCAATCGCCATAGGCTACAATCCGACCTTTATCAAAGACGGAAACGTGATGGTACGCATTTCTCCTCCTTACACGAGGCATCACAACAACGTTTCACCAGGCAACGCCGGTCAACTGCTGTTTGTGTATGAGAAATCCGTTGGAAACTTTCCTCATGTCAGTACGTTGTAGGTGTCGCGACCGGCGCCAACCTTGTGTGAATGCTCCGAAAAGCTAATCATTTGCATATCACAGCATCTTCTTCCTGTCGGTTAAATTTCCCGTCTGTAGCACGTCATCTTCGTGGTGTAGCAATTTCAATGGCCAGTAGTGTAGTTTTACATGGTTGTCTGATCACCTCCGTTGTTCTGAGTACGAACTAAAAAAACCGGTTACAATTCTAGCATAAGTCTCTGAATTCCTTAGATTTCTTCCTTTAGATTGGTAAGAAAAATAGTTGACCAGTACTCAACAATACTTCTCTGAGTTTTGCCTACAGTCTTATGTGAAGCATGCATTATACATTTTGTAATTCTCAATTAATGGAAACCATCCAGTCATTTTCTGACATCTGATATTTTCTAGTTTCTTCCGCTATGACGCTCCGTAGCTGTCTGCCCAAGACTAACGACCAACCCATGTGGCAAAGTACAGAAGTTTGCACATAAACCTGCAATCAAATAATAAGAGATTTTTTCTCTAGTTTTGTCAGCGTTATATTTCATTTAGCAACATTACCAAAGTTCGGCAAAAATATGATTTACGATGCATTGTATCTCAGTAATAATAAGCATTAGAAAATATATTTTACAAATGTACGATTTGGTGCCATACAACGTAACCTAGTGCAGCTTTATCTCCTATTGTTTCAGGTAAGCCACCAAGGATGATCAACACGACCCCTACTACACAGATCCGTACTACTCGGTTTCTTCTTCAACTCCGAGAATAACTCATCAACATCGATTCGCTGTCACTCTGTGAACGGCACACAAAGACGGCGTGATGACGGCTACGTGCGGGACTAGTCACGGTAAGAATTTATATCACCACGTCTCGCATGGGACCACAGAGATTCGTTTTTTCATTGTTTCTTGACCGAGGAATGACCATTCATAAGGTCGATGTTGTTTGCTGTATTGCAAGCTGAAGCGTATTTTACGAACGAAGTAAACACTACAAAATTCCTCGGAGTTAAACTATCCACGTGCTGTGAAACAATTCTCCTTTCTAACACTAGGTTATCGCAAAATATCACGTGAAAAGAAAAGGAAAAAAATTGGGATTGCAAATGAATTTCCAAGAAAGGATTTCTATAGAAGAACAAACTTGGCTTACATTCATAAAAGGTTCTCTTATCGCACAGTATGGTAGTAAACCACGCGTCACGCAACATGCCGCCAAGTAAAGGCGAGGAAAGCTGGTGTTTACAGCAGACTGTATGTTGATGCAGTCTTTCCTGAAAGTGATTTCTTATTCTCACCCGAGGAAATAAGAGCAGTTTTGAAGTTTTCTGATGAAGTTCTTGACTCGACTATAAAAACAGACATCGCTGATTTGCACCAGCAGAGTGCATTCGGAGAGACAATCCTTCATCTTGAAAAATCTCGTCGAATAATTGTAGATTTGTTTGTCCTCCCCGCGAGTCAATTAAGGGAAGAAATTTATCCTTCTTGCATTTAGTGCTTCAGCACATCAGTCAGCAAATTTTTGTATAAGGCTGTTATAAGATTCCGAGATTTTGATGAACTAATGACGACAATCCTATATTTTGCACTTCCCTTTCTTTTTCATGCCTTTCATGAAAATACTAGCTGGGGCATCCGGCTTCGCTCAGGGAGTTGAAATGAGATTCTGTGGTAGTTGGAATAAAAGGATAAACTGTATAGTATAAGAGAAAAAATTCCTGCGGATGTGCTTCCACTAGCGGTAACCGAATTATTCTGTTCTTGCAACACAGTTCTGGTGTTTCTCTACTGAACATTTTCACGTTGTGAATTTGGCACATGTTATCTATTTTTCCGATTACGACGTGTTTCTATTTGTTGTATTCATTTGTCGGTTCATAGTGGAATGCTTCATTTGTTAGGTTGTACTGTTTTACTTGTCCCCGTCCGCGCTTCTCGTAGGGTGATATTTTCATGGCTGCCTTAAGTTCGCAGTCTTTGATTTTAAGATTGTGTTGTAATACGTGATTCTTTAATCCCTTCATCTCGTTATTCTTCGGTTTCCCTGCTTCTCACGGTGTTCCATTCTCGTTCATTGGGAACTTAAACGTGCTTCGTCTATTTAGAGAAAAACCGATTATTTTTGTTTTCGCTGATTTGCTTCACAACTAGCAAAATCTCCTACTCTTCTTCGTTTGCGCTTTGTCAAATGTAACTCAAATCTACTTTTTATCAACAAATACACTAAGGACACTTTACACACTTTATTTTCGATTTATATGCAGTCACTGTACCACCTGACTACTCACACTTCATTGTTTGTTTTTATTTACTCGCTGCACTACTTTTACGGTTCCTCCCTTAGTCACTAGTAACAAATCTGGCGTTCGAACCCACGACGGGTCTTGCTTTATATATCCATACGAATGGATTGCCCCACCAGTGGCGAATTCCAGAACGTACCAAAAAGGCTTCGAATGGCCGACAATGTTCCAGAACATTCCACAAAGTTCGAGAGTGTTCTGGAATGTTTCACAATGATCTGCGCCGGCCATAGTGACCGAGCGGTTCTAAGCGCTACAGTCTGGAACCGCGTGACCGCTACGGTCGCAGGTTCGAATCCTGCCTCGGGCATGCATGTGTGTGATGTCCTTAGGTTAGTTAGGTTTAATTAGTTCTAAGTTCTAGGGGACTGATGACCACAGCAGTTAAGTCCCATAGTGCTCAGAGCCATTTTTGAACAATGATCTGCGATGTTCTGGGATGTTCCCCACTAATCCAGAACATCCCTGAGCATTGTGGAACATTTTGGAATGGTTTAAAAATTTCTAGAGGGCGAAACCAGCCTTTATATCTTCAAACAATCCTGTTGGAAGAACATCCGCAAATGAACATTGTACCAGAGGTTGAAAGAACCGCTTCAGTTGTAAATTTCCTTTATTATCACGACCACCTTCGGGCTCTCATTAGCCCATCCACAGGTGTACCAACTGTGCTGTGGCCCTAGAGTGCCACGGTGAACTTGTACTAGGCTCACTGTGCTACCTATGAGCGCAGAACAGGGGGACTCCCTGCGCTCGTATGTTGCACACCGCGCCTAGTACACGACCACTGCGGCGCTCGGGGGCCACAGCACAGTTGCGACATCTGAGGATGGGCTTATGAGAGCCCGAAACTGGTTGTGATAATAAAGGAAATTTACAACTGAAACGGTGTTTTCAACCTCGGTCTTTATATCTTCAAAAGCACGCCCTTCAGGGAAAAAAGGGAACCTTCTACATGAACGGGGGATAGAGGGCTACCACTCCATATAACTCCCTTGATCGTACATGGACTCGTATATGAATTATAGCGGCACCCACATTGTTTACTTACTTTTATTTGTTTAATACATGCAATATGCTGAGAATTATTTCGGTTTATTTGCAGTGTAAGTAACGTAAAAATTGAAATTTAAGAAACCGGACCCGCCGCTGTGGCCGAGCGGTTCTAGGCGCTTCAGTCCGGAACCACGCGGCTACTACGGTCGCAGGCTGGAATCCTGTCTCGGGCATGGATGTGTGTGATGTCCTTAGGTTACTTAGATTTAAGTAGTTCTAAGTATATGGGACTGATGACCTCAGATGTTAAGTCCCATAGTGCTTAGAGCCATTTGAACCAATTTTTAAGAAACCGGTTGGCTCACAGAGACTCCACACCGCGAACTTCGGCTTATTGTTCGGTATTTCCTCCGCTGTGCCAACCGCTGCCTGGAAACAGCGCTAACATAAATGGTTCATGCCCCGCGCGACCCGCGCCAAAAACGCTTTTTTCTAAACGCTTGGCCATCTGGAGCTTCCACTTCTGCCACTATCATTTCTGCCAAAGATCTGCACATACCATGACTCTGGAGGAAATCGGTGATGACGGGTAGGGGCGCTCGTCTAGTCAGAGCAGCAGTTGCACCAAACGTACTCGCTGTTTTCATCCTATAAAAAATCCTCAAGTTCCTTGAGAGTTGTTCCTCGTCGTCTTTATCTCACATACTATCAACCTGTCCCTTCTCCTTGTCAGTGTCTTCCACATGTTCACCTCCTCGTCCATTCGGCGCCGATCCTACTCGTTTCCAAATCTCTCCACTCAGTTTTCAACACCCTTGCATAACACATCTCAGACACCTCGATCGTCTACTTTCCTGGTTTTCACACACGCCATGATTCACCTCCATACAGTACTGTACTCCGAAAGAACATCTGCAGTAATTTCTCACTTAAATTAAGGTAATTCCCCACTCAAATTAAGACTGATGTTTCATACTCTTAATCGTTTTTTATGCAGAAATGCCCTCTTTGTTTGTGCTAGTCTGTTTTCTATGTCGTCTTGTCTTCCTCCGTCATATGTTCGATTGCTTCCAAGGTAGCAAGATTCCTTCACGTAGTCTACTTCGTAGTCCCCAAGTTTGGTAATCTCATTTATGCTATTCCTCATCATTTTCATCCTCCTTCGGTTTCCTCTCAATCCGCACTCTGTGCTGATTGCTCTGTTCGTTCCATTCAACAGATCCTCAAGTTCTACCTTCCTTCCACTGAGAATAGCAATGCCATCCACGAAAGTAATAATCATCATCCTGAATCTTCCTTTTACGCCACTACCAGTTTGGTGTACAGGCTGGATAGTTTGGAATTCCAGGTCCTCGTCAATTACCTGCTTGTGGAACTCCCTTCGTCTTGTTTTGGTCCTGACAAGGTTCGCGAGTGCGACATTCAGTTCCCCAGAGTCTTTCACACCTGCCGTCCTCTTACTTTTCGTCACAGTCCTCACCAATGACTGCCTGTCACGATCTCTCAGTACACACATCGGTCCGCGTCGTGTCTTACAAGGGAAACTACCCATTGCACCCCCTTCAGATTTAGTGGGGCCGGCCGGAGTGGCCGAGCGGTTCTGGGCGCTTCAGTCTGGAATCGCGCGACCGCAACGGTCGCAGGTTCGAATCCTGCCTCGGGCATGAGTGTGTGTGATGTCCTTAGGTTAGTTAGGTTTAAGTAGTTCTAAGTTCTAGGGGACTGATGACCAAAGAAGTTAAGTCCCATAGTGCTCAGAGCCATTTGAACCACACCTTCAGATCAACTTAGTTCCGACACAATGCACACGCAGCTCAAAGAACACTTTTCTGACCCCGACTAACACCTGCAACAAATTGACGGCACTGTACAGGTGCCATTCGTGGTCAAACACAACCTGCAAGCTTGGCTAGCATCTACATTTAAGTTGAAGCATGCAGTTCTCGCTGTGTTTCCATATTTTCGTCCAACCTCTGTATCACGCCACTTGAAAATAGTCTCTTAAGGTCAAAACTACCAGGACGTAAGGCATCCAAAAATTTTAATTTTCGATAAAGGCTTACAGTCACAGCGGAATCGTGGTTTTAACCTTTAACAAGTTCTAGAATATGTCTGTCTAATCTTTTAACAAGAATCGTAATTTTTTTTTTTTTTGAGTCATCAGTCTTCTGACTGGTTTGATGCGGCCCGCCACGAATTCCTCTCCTGTGCTAACCTCTTCGTCTCAGAGTAGCACTTGCAACCTTCGTCCTCAATTATTTGCTGGATGTTTTCCAATCTCTGTCTTCCTCTACAGTTCTTGCCCTCTACAGCTCCCTCTAGTACGATGGAAGTCATTCCCTGATATCTAAATAAATGGCCTATCATCCTGTCCCTTCTCCTTGTCGGTGTTTTCCATATATTCATTTCCTCTCTGATTCTACGCAGAACCTCCTCATTTGTTATCTTATCAGTCCACCGAATTTTCAACATCTGTTATAGCACCACATATCAAATGCTTCGATTCTCTTCTGTTCTGATTTTCCCCACAGTCCATGTTTCACTACTATACAATGCTGTGCTCCAAACGTACATTCTCAGAAATTTCTTCCTCAAGTTAAGGCCTATGTTTGATACTAGTAAACTTCTCTTGGCCAGGAATGTCCTTTTTGCTAGTGCTAGTCTTCCTTTGATGTCCTTCTTGCTCCGTCCGCCATTGGTTATTTTACTCCCTAGGTAGCAGAATTCCTTAACTTCATCTACTTCTTGACCATCAATCCTGATAAGTTTCTCGCTGTTTTTATTTCCGCTACTTCTCATACTTTCGTCTTCCTTCAATTTACTCTCAATCCATATTCTGTACTTATTAGATTGTTCGTTCCGTTTAGCACATCATGTAATTCTTCTTCACTTTCACTCAGGATAGCAATGTCATCAGCGAAACTTATCGTCGATATTCTTTCACCATGAATTATAATTCAGTTCCTGAAACAATCGAAGATCGCTTGGTGTTTCGGAAGCGGTTGTCTCTAGCAACGATCTTCCCTAGAATATGTGAGTGATCGTTTGGGAAGAAAGCACCAGACCATAACACTCAGGAAAACTTTTATGAGAAGGTAATTCTTCGCAAAGGAAAGAATTTTCATCACTGTCTTAAGTAGCTCTTCGCATAATTAACATTCTGCGCCCATTGTCTTATTTAATTACTTCGCGAGATGTACAGTAAGGACACGCTAGGTGATTATCTCTTCCGATTTCGGGTTTGCGGTTTGCAGTAGCTACAAGGATGCGCACGCGGAGTGATTTCACGGACGCGGGCTTAGTGCCCTGCACAAGCGTTTTCGTCTAAGTGCCAGCACGACCCAGTATTCGTAAATTACTATGAGCTTCTAACTGAGTACCACACAGTCACAATATATATGAATTGTTTATTCTATTCTGTCATATCATTTTAGACTCTTTGGTTTTCTCTTCAAGAATTACGTAAATTATAAGAAGCGTACTGTGTGCAAGAAAAATTTGATATGGTGTTAGAATTAAGAGAGGCAGTGACTGTCTTTATTTGCTTTGCTAACATTTTCGTTCTTCTGCGTCCAGATTGATTTATCACGTTCCAGTTCACGTGCATTAGTAAGTTGATGCCATTGTCATTTACATTGGTTTTTCTTCAGTTCCAAGAGTAAATATTATTTGAAGTAATCACTATTTTGTTTCTGTAGACGTTAAATTTTTTTCGAATTTATTAAAAAACCATGAACAATATATCGATTTCTTCGAAGAAGCATATTAATAGATCTCAAAATAGATGCTGGCTCCAAAGCAGAAACGTGCATGGTAGTGTGCTGTACATTGGTACACTTTTCAAACATTCTCACCTAGTTCTAAAACAAGTTTTATACACTTTGTTATTCCAGTTCACAATGTTCCATTCACTTTTTATGAGCTACAGACTTTTTCTGGAATTACGGAGATTACTGTGGAAAATTACAGTTTTTATCCAAATCTGAAAACATGTTCCACGGTACAAATATTGTATACCTACGAACAAATATTCGATTGAAATTTAAAAGCATGGCAATCGAAAAAATCTTGTCGGTACTGTATTTAGTAGTCTATCTGCTATATTATTAATCTGCTACACCCCAGTAAGCGGTTGTTGTTGTGATCTTCAGTCCGGAGACTGGTTTGATGCTGCTCTCCATGCTACTCTATCCTGTGGAAGCTTCTTCAACTCCCAGTACCTACTGCAACCTACTGAATCTGCTTAGTGTATCCACCTCATGGTCTCCCTCTACGATTTTTACCCTCCACGATGCCCTCCAATACTAAATTGGTGATCCCTTGGTGCCTCAGAACATGTCCTACCAACCGATCCCTTCTTCTAGTCAAGTAGTGCCACAAACTCCTCTTCTCCCCAATTCTATTCAATACCTCCTCATTAGTTATGTGATCTACCTATCTAATCTTCAGCATTCTTCTGTAGCACCACATTTCGAAAGCTTCTATTCTCTTCTTGTCCAAACTATTTATCGCCCACGTTTCACTTCCATGGATTCCATACAAATACTTTCAGAAACGACTTCCTGACACTTAAATCTATACTCGATGTTAACAAATTTCTCTTCTTCAGAAAGCTTTTCTTGCCATTGTCAGTCTACATTTTGTATCCTCTCTACTTCGACCATCATCAGTTATTTTGCTCGCCAAATAGCAAAACTCATTTGCTACTTTAAGTGTCTTATTTCGTAATCTAATTCCCTCAGCGTCACCCAACTTAATTTGACTACATTCCATTATCCTCGTTTTGCTTTTGCTGATGTTCATCTTATATCATCTTTTCAAGACACTGTCCATTCCGTGCATCTGCTCTTCCAAGTCAATTTACTGTCTCTGACAATTACAATGTCATCGGCGAACCTCAAAGTTTTTGGAAAAACAGACATAATGTCTGCAAGGATACCGCAATCACTTTTTATAAACTGTTACTTATAATCCGTCTTGATTGCAAAAATGTTTATTCACATGACCGGTTTCGGTTCCTCTAGAACCATCTTCAGATCTGCAATTTACAGGAGTAACCCGTCCACTCAGCAACCTTCACATGTTGTGACGCAGGACGGAAGGGTTACTCCTGTAACCCAACATTGCAGATCTGAAGATGGTTCTAGAGGAACCGAAACCGGTCATGTAAATAAACATTTTTGCAATCAATACGGAATATAAGTAACAGTTCTCAAAGTCTTTATTTCTTCTCCATGGATTTTAATACCTACTCCGAATTTTCCTTTTGTTTCCTTTACTGCTTGCTCAATATACAGATTGAATAACATCGGGGATAGGCTACAACCCTGTCTCACTCCCTTCCCAACCACTGCTTCCCTTTCATGCCCCTCGACTCTCATAACTGCCATTTGGTTTCTGTACAAATTGTAAATAGCCTTTCGCTCCCTGTATTTTGCCCCTGCCACCTTCAGAATTTGAAAGAGAGTATTCCTGTCAACATTGTCAAAAGCTTTCTCTAAGTCTACAAACGCTAGAAACGTAGGTTTGCCTTTCCTTAATCTATCTCCTAAGATAAGTCGTAGGGTCAGTATTGCCTCGCGTGTTCCAATATTTCTACGGAATCCAAACTGATCTTCCCCGAGGTCGGCTTCTACCAGTTTTTCCAATAGTCTGTAAAGAATTCGTGTTGGTATTTTGCAACCGTGACTTATTACACTGATAGTTCGGTAATTTTCATATCTGCCAACATCTGCCTCCTTTGGGATTGGAATTATTATATTCTTCTTGAAGTCTGAGGGTATTTCGCCTGTCTCATACATCTTGCTCACCAGATGGTAGAGTTTTTTCAGGGCTGGCTCCCCCAAGGCTGTCAGTAGTTCTAATGGAATGTTGTCTACTCCCGGGGCCTTGTTCCGACTCAGGTCTTTCAGTGCTCTGTCAAACTCTTCACGCAGTATCATATCTTCCATTTCGTCTTCATCTACATCCTCATCCATTTCCATAAGATTGTCCTCAAGTACATAGCCCTTGTATAGACCCTCTATATACTCCTTCCACTTTTCTGCTTTCCCTTCTTTGCTTATAGCTGAGTTTCCATCTGAGCTCTTGATATTCATGCAAGTGGTTCTCTTTTCTCCAAAGGTCTCTTTAATTTTCCTCTAGACAGTATCAATCTTACCTCTAGTGAGATAAGCCTCTACATCCTTACATTTGTCCTCTAGCCATCCCTGCTTACCCATTTTGCACTTCCTGTCGATCTCATTTTTGAGACGTTTGTATTCCTTTTTGCCTGCTTCATTTACTGCATTTTTATATTTCTCCTTTCATCAGTTAAATTCAATACTTCTTCAGTTACCCAAGGATTTCTACTAGCCCTCGTCTTTTTACCTACATGGTCCTCTGCTGCCTTCACTATCTGAAGATGGTTCTAGAGGAGCGAGACCGGTCATATGAATAAACATATTCGTTGTCGAAACGGATTATAAGTAACAGTGTATAAAAAGTGATTGCGGTATCCCCGCAGACATTATGTATGTTTTTCTAAAAACTTTGAGGTTCGCAGATGACACTGTAATTCTGTCAGAGACAGCAAAGAACTTGGAAGAGCAGATGCACGGAATGGACACTGTCTTGAAAGGAGGATGTAAGATGAACACCAACAAAAGCAAAACGAGGATAATGGAATGTAGTCAAATTAAGTCGAGTGACGCTGAGGGAATTAGATTACGTAATGACACTTAAAGTAGTAAAGGAGTCTTGCTACTTGGGGAGCAAAATAACTGATGATGGTCGAAGTAGAGAGGATATAAAATGTAGACTGGCAATGGCAAGGAAAGCGTTTCTGAAGAAGAGAAATTTGTTAACATCGAGTATAGATTTAGGTGTCAGGAAGTCGTTTCTGCAAGTATTTGTATGGAATGTAGCCTTGTATGGAAGTGAAACGTGGACGATAAATAGTTTGGACAAGAAAAGAATAGAAGCTATCGAAATGTGATGCGACAGAAGAATGCTGTAGGGGTAGATCACGTAGCTAATGAGGATGTATTGAATAGAATTGGGGAGAATAGAATTTCGCAATAATACAAAACGTGCTGCCCTTCTTTGAACTTTTTCCGTGTACTTCGTCAGTCCTATCTGATAAAGATGCCATCCCGCGCAACTGTATGCTAAAAGACGATGGGCATGCATAGTAGGCAGTCTCTTTAGTAGATCTGTTACATTTTCTGAGTGTCCTGCCAATAAAACGCCGTGTTTGGTTAGCCTTCCTCACAACATTTTCTATGTGCTCCTTCCAATGTAAGTTGTATGTTTCCCGTTTGGTTTAAACACAGGTCCTTGGGGTACCATGCAGGTTCAAACACGAGTGAACCCGGTGAGGCAGCTGCCAGGTAGTGCACGGTGAGCAAATACATCAGTTCTCCGCGGACGCTCCCTGAAGAATATTGCGCGCCAGTCTGGTACCGCAGCACTCATGTGAAGAAAGTTGAGGTTCATTTCAAGGCACCTAGAGAACCATTCGTGGTACAGTCAGATCTACATGTACGTGCCGTCTGCCGATACTATCGAACATCCGTCCAGCTCGCTTTCGCCTAAAGGTGGCTGTCTATAACCTTTGCTGGCCATTTTCTGCAGATGAATCAATCCCTCTTCACGAAAATTTAAGCTCGTTACCTAGGAAATGCTTCAAATACAGAGGACCAGCATATATAGAACAAGCCCAAATTCTCTCCACTTGGTTTAGCCGGAATATTGAATGGAAACGCAAGCTGAAAGCCACGGAAACGCAGGACCACAAACTTACTGACAATCCGACAAAGTTCCAGGTTTTCGTCGTCCTTGGGAGGTGTGGATACAGCTTAATAGGTTCCGGACTGGAGGAGGTATGTGAAAATACCACACGTTCAAGTAGGGCTTTTCCACTGGCAATACATGTGACTGTCCATGTTCAGATAATGAGCCACACCGTATATGGCTTTCCTTGGCGTATTAAGAGTCTGCATGAAGCGTCCAACGAGATGCTCCACTGCACTGGGTCTTCCGACCTTCGTGTGTAGTCTGGGATAATGTTCCAGTCCTCATAATATGGACGACCTGGTTCTTTAGCATACTGATGTAGTCATTCTGATTCGAGGTACACTCACCTTAAAATGATCCATTCCATATTAATTAAAACATTCATATAACATGCCACAGCATCAGCAGATATTCGTCTGATACTGTCCCCTCCAGAGTATTCACTCCGAAAGGGTAGGATAGGACGAACGTACGCCTCCAGTAGGAATTCCTACACCGTAGTTTAAGTAGTTTTACCGATGAGGGGAGACTGAAGGGTAGCCACGCTGTTCGTGATCCCCTGCAAAATTCGCAAGTAATTTCATCGGATCGTGTTTAGTACGCCGTAAACCAATCACCTCCGCCCGCATCCCTGTCACATTACTATTTGTCGTAAGTATTATGTTTGTCCATCATATGTTGGTGGCTGGACAGCATTGTCGCTTGTTCTCATACACGTCAACTATCGTGTGACTATGGCATAATAACCGAAACTGGCCAACAGTGAAAGATAAACAATTATTACGATCAATGGCGGAAATGTTGTCATTTCAGAACCCTACAATGTCCATGCAGTTGCCACTCGCCCTATATTGGCGCCTGAAGTGAAGCACCTACCAAGCCGGTATTATTGCAAAGAGATTTTCCCATATTACATTATTGATATTCTCAACTGAAGACAAATATCTAGCTCTATAGTTTCGTTATATTCCCCTTTAAAAAAGGAAAAAACAGAAAAGAAAAAAAACGGATGTCAAGCGAAGTGTGGAGAAATATCAAAATACGGAGGAAAGAAGAAAATATATACGAAATTGCAGAAGCCTAGCAGATTTTTTTTTATCGTCGTTCAGTTAAAAGCAGGAGGAGGCTGGCACCGGCAACGCGAGGCCATTTGCGAGAGCGGCCTCTCCGAGGGAACAGAGCCGAGACGAAGATCCGCACTGCCTCGAGGATCCAGCATACGAGAAGAGAAATCGGACGTTGAAATGTTTGCGAATTCCAAAGGTACGAAACTGCTGAGGTCATCGGTCCCTAGACTTGCACACTACTTAAACTAACTTATGTTAAGAACACACACACACACACACCCATCCCCGAGGGAGGACTCGAACCTCCGGCGGGAGGGCCCGCGCACTCCGTTACATGGCGCCTCTAACCACGCGGCCACTCCGCGCGGTCGGACGTGTTAGTTGTGGTGTGTATATAAAAGCTTTTTAGTTGAAAATAATATTCCTTTTGTTGTAACTGAATTTAATTTTTTTACATAGATAATCGTAGAGTATACATACGAATTTTATAAAAATTGTATCTCTTCTGTTATAAATGGATTTAAATGCTGAACAACATACTAAACAAAACTGACTGTTGTTGATAATGTGTGTAACTTAAAGTTAGCTGTATGGTAATGAAACCAAAAATAAATAAATAAAAAACAACATATCGTCATTACATACAGAGAAGGAGGGAGAGGAATGGGAAGTAAGATCAGGGACAAGAAGGAGTTGCTGCGAGGTAATTTACTAGCAGATTCCCGACAAATAACGATAGCTGTAAGGCCTAGCAAAAAATGCACTCTATGACAAAAAAGGACGCATCACAAATGCATCGTCCGAATGGGACGGAAATCGGCAGATGTAATGTACGTGAACAGATAAACAAATGATTACAATTTCAGAAAAAATTAGATGATTTATTAAATGAGAAAGAGCCTCAAAAACTCAGCAAGTCAATAACGCCTTCGTCCACCTCTGCCCCTTGTGGCAGTAGTTATTCGGCTTGACACTGATTGACAGAATTATTGGATGCACTACTGAGGGATTTCGTGCCAAATTCTGTCCAATTAGCGCTTTTGATTGTCAAAATCCTAAGGCGGTTGGAGGGCCTTGCCTAACTGGGAGAGATCTGACGTCCTTTCTGGCCAAGGTAAGGTTCGGTAAGCACGAGGACAAGCTGTGGAAACTCGTGTGTGGTCGGGCACTATTTTGCTGGAATGTAAGCCCAGGATGGATTGCCGTGCAGGGCAACAAGACGGGTCGTAGAATATCGTCGACGTACCGTTGTACAGTAAAGCGCCACAGATGAAACCAAAGCGGTTCTGCTATCAAATGAAGTGGCCGCCAAGACCATCACACCTGTTTGTCGGGTAGTGTGGTAGCCGACAGTCAGGCTGGTAACCACCGCTTTCTGGGGCATCTCCAGATACGTCCCGGCTGCTCATCGGGGCTCATTTCGAGGGCGGATTCGTCACTGAAGACAATTCTATTCCCGTTAATGTGATTCCAGGCCGAATGTGTCCGACAACACTGCAAATGGGCTTGTTGCTGTGCAGAAGTCATGACCACCATGAGCTTAGCGCCCTTTATGTGAGTCGGCTATTAACGGTCCTTGCCGTCACTGAAGCACCAGATGCACGTCGGATTGATGATGATGATGATGATGAATACGGGACTGTGAGGGCCTCTCCGCTGACCATCGCTCGGTCCTCTCATTCTGTCGGCTCTCTAGGTCGAGCCCTTTCTTGTGAACGCTGTGTTTGGCCATGGTTCACCCAATCCTGCCAACATAGTATAATGTTGTCATCGCTCCTGTTCAAATGTAGAGCGGTTTGCCAACTACTCCAACCGGCTTGTTTGAGCCAAACTACATGTCCTCTCTCAAATGCTGACATCCGCGTGTATTGTTCACGCGCTTGTCTGCGAGGCGCAGTTATTGTCCAGCTGAGTACTCGGAATGACATTCACAATGACTCTGTGACCTGGTATCGACATGTCTCCTGTTTACTATCCTCGCCAGCTGTGCGGTGAAATTGCACTGCGGCCTCACACATTCATCCAGCGGCGGCCAAACTTTACGATTTTGTGTTTTCCGTCGATACCTATACGAATATCAGTTTGTGTTGAGTTTGCACAACTTATCCGTGGCGCGTCGTTTTTGGTTGTCTTAGAGTGTGCTACGCAAACGGATTTCCACTCATGAATGATTCAGCAATAATATTACTACTGCTAATAAACCCGGACTGATTTCATGATGCCGGCCGGTGTGGCCGTGCGGTTCTAGGCGCGTCAGTCTGGAACCGTGTGACCGCTACGGTCGCAGGTTCGAATCCTGCCTCGGGCATGGATGTATGTGATGTCCTTAGGTTAGTTAGGCTTAAGTAGTTCTAAGTTCTAGGGGACTGATGACCACAGATGTTGAGTCCCATAGTGCTCAGAGCCATTTTTTTTTTATTTCATGATATTCGCTTAGCTTATCAGCAAAATAAATAAAAGAACTGAGCGAACACTGTACTAATGAAGAAACGAAATTCACCTAGTTGCTGTGGTCTGATGCAGCACTCTAGTCTGTCTTCTGCAAGCCTCTTCATTTCTGAGTAACTACTTCAAACTAAGTCCACTTGAAACTGTGTACTGTAGGCAAGCCTTGGCCAAATTAACAGTTTCTTGTTGACTCAGGAAGTGTTCTATCAAACTCTCTCTTCTTTTAACCTAGTTTTACAACACAGTTCTCCCTCCTCCCACCCCATCCGATGCGGCACCTCTTAGTTACTCGACCTACCCACCTAACCTGTATCATTTTTCGACAACTCAGTCGTGCATACCTGCAAGATTCAAAAACTGCTACAAAATTTTTCTAAATTCATTCCGTTGCTTCAGTACGGCTGCTGAACTCAAACCTTGATAGCAGTTCACGTTATCAGATTACGAATCCGGTAATGTGAGTGCCCATTTCTGCTATTATCTCATAATAGCGAAGAAAATACAATTACGACAGGGTTCGGATTCGACATTAAACTGCAGATCGTTCTGTAACTGATTGGCTGAGCCGACTTTTATGCCAGAGGAAAAGACAGCGCCTTAACATACGGAACGTTACCATGCATTTCAAAGCGCTGTAGTGGTGAAATCTATCTCGGGTTGACGATTGTTTGGCTCTTTATGCGCAGTGGTCGCAGTTTTCCTCAAGGCAGAATGTCTTACGCGCATTTGAATAGACAGAAAAAGTGCTTGTTCTTGCAGCTAAAACGCAGCAGTAGTTTTCCCGTAATATGACACATACACTACGTCACAATGTTCCCTAAAAAAGTAATAGCATGTTGGATTCTCGGCTGTCATAGACAGGAGAATGCGTTTCCTTGTCATCGAAAATAGGGAGTGCCCTTCTAAATACCAGGAGGAATAGGAATTTTGGCAGATACCCGTTCCGAGAATTTGTTTAGATCAGGGTCGATAAGTAAACTAAGAAAATGTGAAGACAGATTCTAGATCAATTCGCCACACTCCAACTTCGTTATGTGCTACGTGTCAGAGTGCGCGGAAGACCGGTATACCGTATGTAATCATTAATCATTTAGTGTTCTGGATATGGGACGTACTAGTTAAAGCATCAATGTTCATACGGAGATAGCTCTCGAACCAGACGATTTCTCTGGCGCAGTGTTATAATGAAGAGCAGAGACAAGGAAAAAGGAACGTATTGCCATTATCATAAGGGTCATTGAAGGGTGCTCTTGTCTGATTTCAGTTATTATTTGCCGTTCAATGAAAGCAGATCTGTACTAGTGATTACCATAAGTGAGTGGTAAAAAAAAAAAAAAAAAACAGAATTTATTTGCATTCAGATATGTAGATAAATAGTTAAATAAAATGGACACCCTGCAGGATCGTGATTTACAAATATTTTTAGGCCCAAAGTTTATAGCTCATGGCTGTGATGAAAAGTAACGGCGGTACTTTCACGTAGAGAAAAATTTAGACCATAGCAGAAATCAGGCAGATGGGAGTGTTTGGCATTTATCACGGAACAACGAAATCTTTTCTGAAGCTCCCGGACATCAATTAGAAGAAATTCATCGGCGAACTGACTTCCGACTTACCTTTTTGTAGAAGAAAGAATGATCGTCTTATTTTAAATCTACCAAAAAAAAAAAAAAAAAAAAAAAGACGCACCACGAAAAAGGAGTTATGTAAATCTGTCACAAATTGATATTAATATTGGTAACGATAGAAAATGCAAAACTGTAAACTTTGGCTACTCATGCATGAATACGTGGCGCTGCGGTGCAGTTTCACCTCGTAACTGGCAAGGATAGTAAGCAGGGTGTCAATATCAGGCCATAAAGTCTTCGCGAATTTCATTACTGTATTCAGCTGGAGAGTAACTGTGCCGCGCAGAGAGACGTGTAAACAAACACGCAGATATCAGCATCTGGGACAGGACGTGTAGTTGAACTCAAATAGGCCGGCTGGAATAATCGGCGAATCGCTGGACATCTGAATAGGAGCGATGCCACCATTCGACGATGTTGGAAGGCATGGGAGAATGGTGGCCAAACTCAGTCAACAAGGAAGCACTCGACCTAGACAGACGACAGAACGTGAGGACCGAGTAATCGTTAGAGAGGCACTCAGAGCACGGGATTCATCATTATCGCCGGCCGGTGTGGCCGTGCGGTTCTAGGCGCTTCAGTCTGGAACCGCGTGACCGCTACGGTCGCAGGTTCGAATGCTGCCTCGGGCATGGATGTGTGTGATGTCCTTAGGTTAGTTAGGTTTAAGTAGTTCTAAGTTCTAGGGGACTGATGACCACCGATGTTGAGTCCCATAGTGCTCACAGCCATTTGAACCATTTTGAACCATCATCATTATCGTCGATCCGACGTGCAACACGTACTTCGTTGACCATAAGGAGCATTAATGAGCGGCTCACAGACAGGAAACTGAGCTCACGGCGCCACTTGCGCCGACTACCATTGACCTCTGTACACCAAGCCCGTTTGCCACGGTGTCTGTTACATCCGGCCTGGAATCACATTGAGTAGAATTGTCTTCAGTGAAGAGCCCCGCTTCAAATTAAGTTCCGAAGACCAACGAGAATTTGTAAGGAGGCGCCCCGGACAGCGGTGTGATACCAGCCGGAATGTCGCCGCCACACTGCCCGACAAACAGGAGCGATGGTCTAGGCAGCCAATTCAGATAGCAGGGCCGCTTTCGTTGTCGTCTGCGGCGCCCTTACAGCACGGCGATATTCTACGCCCCGTTTAGATGCCCTTCACGGCAAGCCATCTTGGGCTTATATTCCAGCAAGATAGTGCCCACCTGTGAAAGATTATATCGCTTCTCTTCGTGCTTGCCAAATCCTACCTTTGCCAGCAAGTTCGCCGGATCTTTCGCCAATTGAGAATGTTTGGAGCATTATGGGTAGGGCCCTCGAACCAGCTCGGGATTCTGACGAACTAACAAGCCACTTGAACAGTACGATATCCCTCAAGAGGACATCCAGCAACTCTGTCAATCAATGCCAAGCTGAATAGCTACTTGCATAAGAGCTAGAGGTGGAAGAACGCGTTACTGACTAGCCCAATTTGGGAAGCTCTTTCTTGAGTAATTCATCGATTTTTTCTGAAATTGCAATCATTTATTCATTTGTACATTTTCGGGCTCTGAGCACTATGGGACTTAACATCTGAGGCCATCAGTCTCCTAGAACTTAGAACTACTTAAACCTAACTAACCTAAAGACATCACACACATCCATGCCCGAGGCAGGTTTCGAACCTGCGACCGTAGCGGTCGCGCGGTTCCAGACTGAAGTGCCCAGAACCGCTCGGCCACACCGGCCGGCATTTGTACATTTATATCACATCTACCTACTTCTTTATCATACGGATAATTGTGTCGTGGCCGGATACTAGCCACTTATCCCAGAGTTGCAGCAATACCTCTACCTAAAAATAGAAAACACCATAGGATAACTGGAAATGGAAGAGAAATGTCAAGAGAAAATTTATGCGCGCGGGAAGCGGTAAACATTCTTTAAAAACTCAGGCTGGAGATACCGGTCCGTTCCCGCACTTTCTCCGCTGAAGTGGGGAACGGAGTAATTCTGGGAGCGTGGATTAGTTCCTGCGGCTACCGCCAGAGGGTTCGCGTGCTGCGGCGTCACCTCGGCGACGAGCGGCTGCGGCAGTTTGTTCACGAAGTGCACCGAGGAGCGACCCGAAGCAAGCGTTGTGCGGAAGCCGAGCCGCACTCAGGCAGGCAGGTAGGCAACGTCAACCTTTAACCTCTCAGCGCCGAATACTCACTCGTTTGTCGACCTGACTGCGTCTGTATCAATTTTAGTGTAACCCACTTATTGCTTCCGTGCTCTACTCTTACCAGCAAGTTTACTTAGTCACTCTTGCAATTGTTTACTGTTTTCAGCACTTTGTAAGTAAGATGCTGTCAGCATGTGTTTGTCGAATAACTGTGTAGCACGTGTGTGTGTGTCTTTTTTTCACAAACTGGTGAGCATGTGAACTTGAGGCCACGATTTTACTGCATACAGTGTGATGAACTACCGCCTCGAAAGTCGAGAGTACAGTTCGGTGAAATGTAAGTTGGCCTACGTAACTCATATCGCTACTGGGAACCGGTGTCGTGACCCGTTTTGCCTGGTGGAACAACAGCACTACACGCCAGCGGGCTGGTTACGAACGGCTGAAGTATTTCTCGCATCACACCCGCCAATGTCTTACAGCGATGCATTTGTTGTTTCTTTACGCAGTAGCGCGCCAGCTGCAGTTGCTGAAGGTGTTCTTGGTACCCCGTACGAGTTCACGAGTGTTTAGCTTGCACCTCACACCGTTCTTATCGAATCAAGTTGATAATTAGTGGAAAACGCACTTGAGCATACGAAAGATAAATCTGTGATACGACTGTGAAGCTCCAACGCCTGATATTCAAGAGTTGTCATTTGATGAAAGACATTGCATACCGTTTTCAGCCGAAACGTTTCGTCGATCACCAATGAAATTCGTGCCAAGTATAAAGCTGCGTGTGTGTGTACAGCGAAGGATATATTGCGCATTCTTTCGCGCACGTATAGTTCGCTTCAACGAAAGGAATTGTAAAAATTAAACGATAGTTCTCCGTAGATGACTGGAGTGGCTTTCCAGCCAAGCTGCTTCAACCAAACAATTCTGAAACTGGTCTCTGTGCTTCGACTTGAGTGTGGCTAAAAGGAAGTATTGTTTGTTTGATGGTACTCCTAATCAACAACAAAGTGTTGCTCGTTTTCCACCACCTCTTCATAGCTTACCCTCCTCTCTGCGATTGCTTTTTGTTTTGGTAACTCTGATTGGCATGGTCTTGCAGTTTTCGCCCAGAACGGAAACCTTACTCTGTAAGCATATTTGTACCACGCAGATATCTCTTGTACAACAGAAAGAAATGTGTTGCGCATTAAGTCCTTTGATTACACAGTGACTAACTATTCGAATAATTCAGCACTTATGCAACAAGCGGAGACGTCTGTCGATCTAGGCAGGGGCATGGTCTGTCCTGCCGCCAGACATTAGTTCTACACACTCCAGCATTACATGGCATTGAGAGGTAACTTCATCCAAAACGCTGGTCGTCAGTTACACCGTTCAGACTAGCTGTTTTGCTCTCGTTTCTTACGAACAGGAACACGAGCTTTTTGTTCGCTTCACTGATTACTTACGTAGACCCTGCTGCAAACGCGTCAGATGTCGCGACGCTAAGGCAACGCGAGCGTGCTCCGGAAAGCCATTTCCAGTACTGGTGTGGCGACCTTAATACAAGTACCAGGAAAACTGCTTCAACGAGAACACTGCCTCCTGCGTCATTTTCTTCAATCGAGCGATCACTCTCTCTGATTCTACCGAGAAACCAAAAACAGTAAGGAATATGCAGGATCCTGCTGCGCCTAACATTTCCCCCTTCTGTGGGAGACATCCTCAGGTTATACACGCGAAGTTAATTAACTTTCCGCCACTTAATCAAGTTTACGTTCTAAAATTAACTAACTCCGTCTTTACAGCCTCTAAGGACGTCCCCCGCGATAGAAGATGTAGTATTGGCACAGAAACATGCCATAGACGAAGTTGTGAACACTATAAAACCGCTAACACTGCTGATGAAAGGGAAAGATCTGGCTGACGTGGCAACTGATTGCTAATTCCTTACTAAGACTCAAAATATTCTTCAGAGGCTTAAAAATAATATATAAAATTGGTGAAATGTATTCAGAGGAATTTTATCCTATTAATAATGCAGTGCATTACTTAAGTTAGCAGTGGAGGAGTAAAATGTACATGCGATTATCCGCCCTGAAATTGACCAGATACTCGCTAGTGTTCTAGTTAGATAACCCCACACACACACACACACACACACACACACACACACACAGACAGACAGAGAGAGAGAGAGAGAGAGAGAGAGAGAGAGAGAGAGAGAGAGAGAGGGAGGGGGAGGGAGGGAGGGAGCGGAAGGGGGAGGATGAGTTACAAACAGGATTCGTTCCGGTACTCGCTACGTGAATAAATGACTGCCAAGTTGCTGCAGGAATAGCTAGAAACAGGATTTATCTTCGTTTTTGCTTCTCGCTTTCTATAGTACTGTCAGGCTTCTCGCCATCTGTGACATCACAGCTGTTTTCTGCCGATACATTCGCGGATGACAGCCGTTGAGTGCCAAGGGAGCTACGGAGAGAGAAGGTTGGTCAGTTAAACACTGTTTTTTGCGATAGCACTGCACAGTCAATATTGTACCACAGCCGATTTACCGTGCAAACTGTTAATCTGTATGTCACAGCTGATGCTTTACTTTCCCGAAAAAAAAAATCAGTTCCTGCGAGTATATTATGTCGTTCACATCTGGCGTCCTTTTACACATAATTTTCTTTCGTAAGTATTACTCACGTCTAGCTATCAACCTTGCATACAGTTATTCACAATATTGAAGAATCAGCTATTTCACAGCACATTCATGCAACTCAGTATAACGCCGGTACTGAAACTTTTCTTTTTGGGAGCATGATCTGTCCCCTTTACTGTCGACGCGCTCTTTACTTCTTTTGGTTGTCAGCTAACAAAATAACGTAAACAGCAAGCTGCTGAACTTATCTGTGACCGTATACTTTACATAGTAACACGCCTCGCCTTGGGATGTGTATGCAGCTGTAGTGTTTCATACGAATTCACTTGGCTGGAGTCGCACTTGGATTTGTCTCTTTTGAAATAATGTCTGTACAATAACTTACGCTTGAGCCTCCAAAAACATGTGCCATTCTTAGTCAAAGAACGGAAACAGAACAATCGTAAAATCATGGAACTACGCTTCACCCTTCGTGACGAATAGCTTCTTTGGGTGTCTACCATACACAAAAAATCGTGTTTTTGGCACAATGTACTTACCTCCAACCACTGTTTTGTATTACACAACCTCGGGCCTGGTAGGATCATGCTATCATATTATTTCCGGTGATCAGAAATTTAGACTTTCTTTTCTGCTTCGGTTTGGATTCGCATAGATTGCTTCGCACTGTGATTGACAGAGCAGTTTGAGATGCTGACTGAATTCGTACTCAACTTTCCACGTATCTCTACATTTAAGGACAGTCTCTCCAGTACTCGGCGACCACAACCATTGGAGATTGAGTTTTCGATAATTAATGCTTTTAGCTGTTGACGTGACACCACCCCTCACTTTTGGCGTCGGCTTCCTGCTCATGGTAGGCCCAAAGCTCGTTTTACACAAGACGAGAATCTGGCCAATAAGCAGGCACCGTCTCCCGCACCTGCGTGCTAATTGAGCAGCCACGGGAGCTCTTATTCGAACTTAATGCGCTCCATTTATCTTCCATAGTTTAAAATCAGGAAGTGACCCCCGTTTTTTTTGCTTACCTAAATGGAACATAATGATCAGTTTGCCTTTAGGAAAGGTAAAGGCAGCAGAGAGGCAGTTCTGACGTCGCGGCTGATAATGGAACCAAGACTAAAGAAAAATCCAGACACGGTCATAGAATCTGTCGACCTGGAAAAAACGTTCGAGAATATCAAAAGGTGCAAGATGTTCGAAACTATGAGGAAAATAGCGGTGAGCTATAAGGAGAGACGAGTAATATATAACATGTACAAGAGCCAAGAGGGAGTAATAAGAATGGTAGACCAAGAACGAAGAACTCGGATAAGAAGTGTGTAAAACAGGGATTTAGTCTTTCGCCCCTATTGTTCAATCTATACATTGAAGAAGCCTTGATGGAAATAAAAGAAAGGTTCAAGAGTGGGACTAAAATTAAAGGTGAGAGAATATCAACGATAAGATTCGCTGATGACGTTGCTGGCCTCAGTGAAAATGAAGAAGAATTCCAGGATCTGCTGAAAGGAATGAACAGCCTAATAAGTACATAACAAGGATTGAGAGTAAATAGGAAAAGACGAAAGTAATGAGAAGTAGCAGTAATAAGAATAGCGAGAAACTTAACATCAGCACTGACAGTCACGAAGTAAATGAAGTTAAGGAATTTGCTACCTAGGCAGCAAAATAAGCAACGACGAACGGAGCAAGGAGGACATCAAAAACAGACTAGCACTGGCAAAAAGGGCATTCCTGGCCACTAGAAGTCTACTAGTAACAAACATAGGCCCTGACTTCAGGAAAAAAATTCTGAGAATGTATGTTTGGAACACAGCCTTGTATGGTAGTGAAACATGGACTGCGGGAAAACCGGGCCAGAAGAGAACCGAACATCTGAGATGTGCTACAGACGAATAAGGTAAGGAATACGAGGTCCTGCACAGAATCGGAGAGGAAAGGAATATGTGGAAAAGGAGCTCTTGTACAATCGGACAGGTACTTTCAGTGCTTTCCAATATAGTTATTGTTCCTAATATCATGTGGACATGTTCCGGAAGAAGCTGAATTCAAATACACCTTGACATCTCGTTCAGTGTTTTCCTAATTACTGCAAGTCACAGCAGCCGAATCCCGGTACGCTCCCATTGTCAAGTCGTCATCCTGTTGTAAGACGAGTTTCTGCTGAGTTTCTAATAACCTAGCCGCAAACAGGATGCCAAAACAGGACACATGCTTAATTTCCATGAAATTCTTTTGACCGCATGATCAGGATTTCGTTCGCTTTTTAAGTCCTTCGTCTTAAGCTATTTATTACATCCTTATGTGTATTTGTATCATTTGTCTTTACTTACACAAATGCCCCGAAGGAAAATGTTTCATGTTCAATTTTCAGCTGCGCTGGATTGAATAATAACTCGTTCCATAATATTCTTGTTTCCATAAAGATGACACTGTTTTTAAAGCTGAGCTGTACCGAGCAAGTAGATAAAACGCACAGTACGGAGATGGCCTCCAAGCTACTTCAGAAAGAGCAGTCTCTTCCAGGTAACACAAAGCTACGTTCCGTTTGTGGTTGTCCGCGTGTGAAGTAGTGAAATATGCATATACTGGTAAGCTAGTTAGTAGTTGCCGCCTTTTATGTTTCGTTTAGTTTTGCAAAGTACGTCGTACGCTGTAGCAGAGCGGAGACTATTTCCTAGCCATGTCATAGAAAAATCATACATCATACCAGAAGTTTGGTCTGCCTGTTCAACGATCACGGTGTTCATCACCGCTAAAGTAATCTCTGACAACAGGTGCTTGGGTTGTCACACGTAAGTTGCTATAGATCTGTTCAGCCCTTCGCTATTTCCGTAACACAGGTTTGCAGGCCTGTGACAGAAAAAGTACGTACTTCGTCAGAATAAAACGTACGAATTTGTATGAAAAATTAGAAACATACTTGTGATCTCAAAGAAATTAAAACATATTATCACATTTAAAAACGGAAATGAATCATTGCAGTTTCTTTAGAAATTTATGTCATTCTTAAAAATATGTGCCACTATTTTTCACATGTTGTCAATTAAGGAGAGCATAAAATTTCAATAAAATACGTATTTCGAATCAAAATTGTAAAGTTTCACTGAAAAGGCTGTGTGTGTGTGTGTGTGTGTGTGTGTGTGTGTGTGTGTGTGTGTGGCTTCATTTTCACAGCTTTTAAGAAAAATACGCGTCTGCTATAATAAACAGTGAAAATGATCCACTGTGGCTATAATTTACTCCTTTGATACTGCCTCCCTGCCCTGGGAAATTCGCAACTTTTAGATGCGTGATTGTTTTCACTTCTTTGAAAGTTTGCATTTCGTTTCATCTGATTACAATAGTTGAAACTTCTGGAATAAAGTTCTTACACAAAAAATCTTTAGCAAAACTAAAATATTAGAAAACTGCCACCGAAGACGACGGCATAGCCTTTCGAAACGTGTTTGGTACTGATAGATAATATTTCTGAGAAGTACTTAATTGAACAGTACAGATGAACTAACAAGGAACATATTTCGAAATATGTTCCTTGGCTTGATTTCATAGTCTCTCCTCTGTTCGATCGACGAATAGTTCATGGACTGTAGAACAGCTGTCTTTTACACATTGCCACTTGCCAATTGTTTTTTTTTTTTATTTTCGATTTCCTGTTTTTCTTAAACGACCCGTCGCAGCGACTTCATCTGAGAAAGGTCGCTGCTGAATCAGTGAGGCAACGATGGCCAAACGAAATCGGCCACAACCTTGTTGAAGAACGTATTAGAACTCCCGCTCAGGAATTCATCTTTAGTTCAGTGTCAGCAACCAATAAATTACTGTAGAAGCAACAGAACGTGTTAAAATGTAAATGTCGTGTGACTAGGGCCTCCTGTCGGGTAGACCGTTCGCCGGTTGCAAGTCTTTCGATCTGAGCACTGCTCATTCATGTCAAAAGTGTGACTGAAACGTTCGTGTCATTTGTGGACATTCTCCCAAAGACGAAGACTGCGCCGAAGTAGAAGGTTATGGGGTTAGGATTTTATGCGTGTCTGGTTCAATATTGAGAAAACTACTCAAAGTAAAACGGAATCGAAATTGAACCTAGAGATTAGGCAAAAAAAAGAAAAAGAAAAGGTATTCTGACAAAAAAATTCCTCCTGTGCCTTTGGGTGTCACTGTGTGCATTCCGATTCTCGAAGTCGACAAAGGGCGGGGTGACTCACGCGATCTGTTGGCTGTTGTTACGACCGTGGCGGAAGATGGCTTTTACCGACCTGGAACTGCAGGAGGAATCTTGAGGCGGCTCTATGCAAGATCAAAATTCACAGTATGTCGAAAGAACTTAATAAGAACTGAAGACGTTCCTGCCGACAAAATATCTCTACAATCTAAAGCTACTTCTCAGTCTACAGCAAGCGGCCAAGGACGTCAAAAAGAAAATAAAGTGCAATTCAAAATGTCAGTCTAGACTTCTCTGCTGCAACAGGTAGGTCATGCCAGTCCTGCTTTGTGTTTTACCGGTAACAGGATTTTATCTGCATTCTTCTTCAAGTCGTGAAATGTATTAAACGTGCAAGATCAAATTGACAAAATGTTAAGTTTTTTTAAAGTAGAAAATGAATACTTACTGTAAAAAGTACTTCAATCTCAGTTCTGCTTTCATTGCTTTCCGGTAAGAATATCCTGTGCTTTCTTAGTTTTATTCTTTTAGTTTCAAATGCGTATAAATAATAACGCCTTCAAATTTGAACTCTTTTAACACTTTGCGTAAATGGTACTGATCATTCCGTATAATGCCTAGGAATTGTATAGTGCAGCAAGGAAAAGTACGTAACGTTTTCACAAAAAACTTATGTTTCATAGTTTGACTAACAAGGGGAGGCCGCCAATTGTGAAATTCAGATTCGATTCATATTGCGCATAATAAAAGCTCATGGCCAAAGGTGTAATGTGGCAAAGCACCAAGATGCACTTCTCAGCCGTTGTCGAGAAAATCGACAGTTAAAAGAAACCGTTGCGGTGAAATACTCTCGACGATTAATAATTTTCTACAGCGTCGTGGCGCAGCGGTAAGCGCTCGGGTTCGTAATCCGAAGGTCGCCGGATCGAATCTCGCGCCATGTAATTTTTTTTATTATTAGTTTTTTGTAATTATGAATTACTTATGCATGTTGGTGAAGGCGGATCGCTCTCCAAATGTACCGCCTCCATTTTTCCGTTTTTTTTTAACAGGGTGTACCAAAGCTCTCCCGTCCGCACTGATTTTCGACAATGTTATAAGTTGCGCTAGGAACCGCATCTACCTTCTTTCGAAGTTAGCAGGCAAGAACGCTGTTATGCGGCGGCTCGTTTCGGCCCATTCAACATCTGTCATTCAAGTGTAACGAGCGAGTAACAGAGTTTATATTTCATACCTGCCACAGCAAATTTGTGTTCGTGGGGTCTCTATTCTATTTCGAACGTTTGACTTACGCTATACGTATTCGTTTCGGAATATCGTTTCTACGTCTTCCGTTAACTACAAGTGGTTATCATTATGAAGACAATTAATAACATTTGTGAAATTCAACTTTGTTTGCGGAAAACATAATGATGTTCGAAGTCGCCATTTTTTCCACGACAAACGACTTTCAACAACTTATTATATGCATAATTGTTGCAACTGATTGCCGGGAGAATTATAAAAAACAAATACTAAAAAAAAAAGGTTGCATGGCGCGAGATTCGATCCGGCGACCTTCGGATTACGAACCCGAGCGCTTACCGCTGCGCCACGACGCTGTAGAGAATTATTAATCGTAGAAAGTATTTCACCGCAACGGTTTCTTTTAACTGTCGATTTTCTCAACAACGGCTGAGAAGTGCATCTTGGTGCTTTGCCACATTACACCTCTGGCCATGAGCTTTTATTATGTGCAGTATGAATCGAATCTAAATTTCACAATTGGCGGCCTCCCCTTGTAAAACCATCAGGCATTCTATACATTACCTAGGTATTCTACGGAATAGCGAAATTTCACGAAGTGCCGGTAACATATAGGCGTTGCTCGAGCAGTCAGAAGTCTGCCACTGCTGTGAAGAATGCTAACACTCGCGAAATGCCCGGCCTTAATTGCGTCGCTGCTGTATGCGCTTTCTCCGCGAGTTGCATCGTCATCGGAGCAAGTGGCGATGCGTAATTAGCGCAGTGTTTACAAACGCGATGCGTCGCCGGCGCGGGCTGCATTCCTCCAGACTGGCTGCCCGCCACCGCCCACCTGCCGCCGCTCTTAAAGCTGCCACCTCCTCCCCCTCCTCTTCTGTTCCCAACGCTGTGGAAAACCCGTTATTCTGCGCAACGACGACGTAATTTGATGATACTGGCTCAAACGTTAAAACTGACATTATTTTACCTCCGACCAGGAAAGGCTATTCGTCACTTAGGACTTCATGGTACAACAGTCTAATGAGCACAAGTAGCCCGTCTTTTTCATCGTCATCATCATCATCTTCTTCTTCCTGTTGGAACGGGTCCTCTTTTTGTGTCAGTTAACCCCTTTTCTTGGGTCCAGTCGCAAATCTGCTCCGATATTCGGTAAAAAAAAAAAATGGTTCAGATGGCTCTGAGCACTATGGGACTTAACATCTGTGGTCATCAGTCCCCTAGAACTTAGAACTACTTAAACCTAACTAACCTAAGGACACCACACACATCCATGCCCGAGGCAGGATTCGAACCTGCGACCGTCGCGGTCACGCGGTTCCAGACTGAAGCGCCTAGAACCGCACGGCCACACCGGCCGGCGATATTCGGTAAGCTTGTATTTTTTTCACTAAACGGCTAATAGATCAGTAACTCGTTAAATAACTAAAAGATGAAACAAATATGCATGTAAACCGTAAATGTCTTCAGTTTGAACAAATTTATTTAGGCACAACAAATCTGAACAGTGAAAAACAAATACTACACGAGGTTACGAAAGTATTTTGAAGTAAAATAAATATATTAAGACTTCCTTGAGACGTCGTACATGTAACTAGAGTATACCTGCGTCAGACATATTTAACATGCTATGAGAGTGCTGATATTGGACGTATGTATTGTTCCCGACATGTATATGTAACATTTATTAAAACGGGGTCATTGAAACAGAACTGCAAATTAGGGAGCCTTACCTTGTATCCGAGAAGAAGAAATGTACGCTACCTGAGCACTGTACACATCCCGCGGACCACGTATGAAAATGATTCAAAATCTTCTGTCTCGAATTAATGACAAGGCAGTACAGTTCCTCATAGTATGTTTTAACGTAACACTGGAGATGTGAGACACAGAGCGAGGATCTGTAGAACAACGTAGTATTAAAATGTCCCATTAGTTTGTAAAATTGGCAATGGCCTTGCCGCAGTAGCTACACCGATTCCAGTGAGATCACCGAAGTTAAGCGCTGTCGGGCGTGATCGGCACTTGGATGGGTGACCATCCAGGCTGCCATGTGTGGTTGCCATTTTTCGAGGTGCACTCAGCCACGTGATGCCAATTGAGGAGCTACTCGACCGAATAGTAGCGGCTTCGGTCAAGAATACCATCATAACGACCGGGAGAGCGGTGTGCTGACCCCACGCCACTCCTATCCGCTTCCTCCATGAGGATGACACGGCGGTCGGATGGTCCCGGTAGGCCACTCGTGGCCTGAAGGTGGAGTGCTTTAATACGTAAAATTGCGCCAAAAGTCGGAGATAAGCGAACAAAACTACAGTGCATAAACGATTTAAAGGACAAACACATCAGTGCCTCACAAAGATATATTAAGGTCGTTCAACTTCCGTATTTGTGCTTCAGAAAAATAGCCATGAACCTTGACGTGGAACGGCGAAAGGTTATCCAACCGAGAGGGACTAATATGCCCTGACGGGAAAAAAGATAAAACTCATGATGCAACCGACCACAATGTTCAGTGCTGGCGAGCATGGGATGTGATTAAGTAACCACAGCGGAAAAGCTGGCGGTCTTCTTCATACAGCGTAGATAAAGTTCTTACGAAACAGATCAACCTCTTGAAACACAAATAAAAGGGAAATGAATTTTAAGCGGAATACTGTATGTCCTGTTGGCCACCTTGAGAAACCAGTTACGCCAAGTAGTAGTGCCCCTGTTGGAGCAAACAAGAGATGTAATGCAGTGGTTAAGGCTCTAGACTCTTGATCGAGATAACCAAAGTTCAGTTCCCTTTCTCGCAATCAAGAGTTTAGATTACTATTGTTTCCTTAAATAACTTCAAGCGAATAGCGGGCTGCCTCTTCTGAATAAACCGGGGCTGATTTACAAGCTAATGGCCACACTGTCAATAACAGGATAGTTATATTCTAACTCTTATAACCACTATATGATAAAAAGTATCCTGACAGCCTGTGCCAGTAGGGAAGCGTTAACAGCAGAATGGGTCAGTCAGGAGTGTCAGTGACTTCGACCGAGCGAGGTGGCGCAGTGGTTAGCACACTGGACTCGCATTCGGGAGGACGACGGTTCAATCCCGTCTCCGGCCATCCTGATTTAGGTTTTCCGTGATTTCCCTAAATCGCTTCAGGCAAATGCCGGGATGGTTCCTTTGAAAGGGCACGGCCGATTTCCTTCCCCATCCTTCCCTCACCCCGAGCTTGCGCTCCGTCTCTAATGACCTCGTTGTCGACGGGACGTTAAACACTAATCTCCTCCTCCTCAGTGACTTCGAACGCGAACTAGTCAGTCGACGTCACCTGAGTAACAAATTCGTCAGTGACATTTCAATCCTTCTTGGTGACGTGATTGTGAAATGGAAACGCGAAGGAATAACCACAGCCAAAGCAACATTAGGCAGACGTGTACTGACGGACAGGGACCAGCGAGCCTAGCGGATGGTTGATGTAAAAAAAGCGCGTGAAATCAGTGAAAGAAATCACTACTGCGTTCTAAAGTGCTGCTAGTAGCTACCGCATGACTGCGCTTAAAGAGGTAAAAATAACAAGATACAACTGTCGAGCAGCTTCTCGTAAGCCACACATTTCTGTAGTCAGGACCAAGCGACGCTTGAGGTGGTGTAAAACGCGACGTCACTGGAAATTGGAAATTTGTGGTAAGGTCTTATGGGACCAAACTGCTGAGGTCATCGGTCCCTAAGCTTACGCACTACTTAATCTAACTTACGCTAAGGACAACACACACATACACCCATGCGCGAGGGAGGACTCGAACCTCCGGCGGGGGGAACCCCGCGGACCACGACAAGACGCCCAAGACCGCGCAGCTACACCGCGCGGCTGACGCCACTGGACAGTGGCTGACTGGAAACGAGTGATTTGGTGTGATGAGTCAGGCTGTGCCCTGCGGCAGTCTCATGGAAGGGTTTGGGTGCTAAAAGGATATTTTCGTATTTAAAAAGCGGAGGGTGATATTTCCCTGTCTTGTCAACTTATACAGATATCTATGGTTTTGTAAATCAATAATGAATCAATAAGGACGACTGTCTCGCGGGCCCCTCAAAAAAATCTACTTTAATTTGTGGTTCCGCTCTCCTTGTCCAGTCAGGAAGATAAAGAAAACAGAGTAGTGGTAACCTCCATTCAACCATGGCTACTACAGACAGAGCTTCATCCCGGATAGCACAAGGAAGGGGCAGGAAATCGGTCGTGTCCTTTCACCACCCCGATGTTTCACTAAACGGGTTTAGGGAAACCATGGAAAACCTAAATGTAGACGATAGGCGCGGAATGGACGAAGGGGATTATGTGGATTTCGATTTTTTTCGTACTTACAGGACTTGAAGGGCAGTGATTGGACGTAAGTTCCCTAAAAAAGGATGATGTAATTGCCAAAAACACTGGTAAAATCTACTTTGAAGATACTGATACCCGAATGCACCAAATTTACCAAATTTATATTTTTTCTGAATGCTAACTTGTTCATTCGATTAGTAATTACAAATGAAATTTGTTACTTTGATTAAAAACTGAGAATCACACCAGTAGTAGATAATTAACATTTTAATTTAAGAACAAGTAGTGAAATTCAATAAGAATGAACCTCCAGTACAAGGTTGGTGGTTCTTACCCCCCCCCCCCCCCCCTCCCCCCCCCCCCCCCACAATTTTTATTTCCAGATAATACTAAGTAACATGTGTACCAAGATTGGTTCCAATTGATGCAGTAATTTAGGATGAGATGTGGAAACACACAGTGATCAAAGTGTAGAAACTGGTTTACAAAAGGGACAGTAAGGAAGCCACAGACATTGAAAGTCTGGGTGATCTAGCGAAACACAAAAAAAAAAAAAAAAAAATGGCTCTGAGCACTATGGGACTTAACTTCTGAGGTCATCAGTCCCCTAGAACTTAGAACTACTTAAACCTAACTAACCTAAGGACATCACACACATCCATGCCCGAGGCAGGATCCGAACCTGCGACCGTAGCGGTCGCGCGGTTCAAGACTGTAGCGCCCAGAACCACTCGGCCACCACGGCCGGCCAGCGAAACACATATTCAGAAATAAACACCCAAATTCAGAGGTAGCCCTGTTAAAAGTATTCATAAATTGTTACATACTGACTGTACACTATATGATCAAAAATAATCGGACACCCGCACAAATATACGTTGTCATATTAGGTGCGTTGTGCTGCCACGTGCACCATATCAGGGACCTCAGTAGTCATTAGACATCGTGAGACAGCAGCATGGGGCGTTCTGCAGAACTCACGGACTTCGAACGTGATCAAGTGATTTGGTGTCACTTGTGTCATACGTCTGTACGCGATATTTACACACTCCTAAACATCCCTAGGTCCACTAGTTCCGCTGTGATAGTGAAGTGGAAACGTTAAGGGACATGTACAGCACAAAAGCGTACAAGCCAACCGCGACTTTTGATTGACAGAGACTGCCGAGGGCTGGAAAGGTTCTTAATGTGTAATAGGCAGACATCTATCCAAACCATCACACAGGAATTCCAAACTGGATTAGGATCCACTGCAAGTATTATGACAGTTAGGCGGGAGGTGAGAAAACTTAAATTTCATGGTCGAGCGGCTGCTCATAAGCCACACATCACGCGAGTAAATGCCAAACGACGCCTCTCTTGGTGTAAGGAGCGTAAACTTTGAATGACTGAACAGTGCAAAAACGTTGTGTGCAGTGACGAATCACGGTACACAATGTAGCGATCCGGTGGAACAAAATAAACATGTTTTGTGTTCACTTATGTTGTTCCAAAACCTATAGTGTTTTTCGTTTCACCAGGAATATAAAAAAAGGGAGGAAGGTTTATCTGTTTAGCAAGAGTAATAGAAGGCAGATTTCAGGCTACCTAACAGATCAAAACGAAAATTTCTGTTCCTACACTGACAATGTTGAGTGTTTATGGAAAAAGTTCAAGGCAATCGTAAAATGCGTTTTAGACAGGTACGTGCCGAGTAAAACTGTGAGGGACGAAAAAACCCACCGTGGTACAACAACAAAGTTAGGAAACTACTGCGAAAGCAGAGAGAGCTTCACTCTAAGTTTAAACGCAGCCAAAACCTCTCAGACAAACAGAAGCTAAACGATGTCAAAGTTAGCGTAAGGAGGGCTATGCGTGAAGCGTTCAGTGAATTCGAAAGTAAAATTCTATGTACCGACTTGACAGAAAATCCTAGGAAGTTCTGGTCTTACGTTAAATCAGTAAGTGGCTCGAAACAGCATATCCAGACACTCCGGGATGATGATGGCATTGAAACAGAGGATGACACGCGTAAAGCTGAAATACTAAACACCTTTTTCCAAAGCTGTTTCACAGAGGAAGACCGCACTGCAGTTCCTTCTCTAAATCCTCGCACAAACGAAAAAATGGCTGACATCGAAATAAGTGTCAAAGGAATAGAAAAGCAACTGGAATCACTCAATAGAGGAAAGTCCACTGGACCTTACGGGATACCAATTCGATTCTACACAGAGTACGCGAAAGAACTTGCCCCCCTTCTAAGAGCCGTGTACCGCAAGTCTCTAGAGGAACGGAGGGTTCCAAATGATTGGAAAAGAGCACAGGTAGTCCCAGTCTTCAAGAAGGGTCGTCGAGCAGATGCGTAAAACTATAGACCTATATCTCTGACGTCTATCTGTTGTAGAGTTTTAGAACATGTTTTTTGCTCGAGTATCATGTCGTTTTTGGAAACCCAGAATCTACTATGTAGGAATCAACATGGATTCCGGAAACAGCGATCGTGTGAGACCCAACTCTCTTTATTTGTTCATGAGACCCAGAAAATATTAGATACAGGCTCCCAGGTAGATGCTATTTTTCTTGACTTCCGGAAGGCGTTCGATACAGTTCCGCACTGTCGCCTGCGGAATATCAGACCAGCTGTGTGGCTGGATTGAAGAGTTTTTAGCAAACAGAACACAGCATGTTGTTATCAATGGAGAAACGTCTACAGACGTTAAAGTAACCTCTGGCGTGCCACAGGGGAGTGTTATGGGACCACTGCTTTTCACAATATATATAAATGACCTAGTAGATAGTGTCGGAAGTTCCATGCGGCTTTTCGCGGATGATGCTGTAGTATACAGAGAAGTTGCAGCATTAGAAAATTGTAGCGAAATGCAGGAAGATCTGCAGCGGATAGGCACTTGGTGCAGGGAGTGGCAACTGCCCCTTAACATAGACAAATGTAATGTATTGCGAATACATAGAAAGAAGGATCCTTTATTGTATGATTATATGATAGCGGAACAAACACTGGTAGCAGTTACTTCTGTAGAATATCTGGGAGTATGCGTGCGGAACGATTTGAAGTGGAATGATCATATAAAATTAATTGTTGGTAAGGCGGGTACCAGGTTGAGATTCATTGGGAGAGTGCTTAGACAATGTAGTCCATCAACAAAGGAGGTGGCTTACAAAACACTCGTTCGACCTATACTTGAGTATTGCTCATCAGTGTGGGATCCGTACCAGATCGGTTTGACGGAGGAGATAGAGAAGATCCAAAGAAGAGCGGCGCGTTTCGTCACAGGGTTATTTGGTAACCGTGATAGCGTTACGGAGATGTTTAACAAACTCAAGTGGCAGACTCTGCAAGAGAGGCGCTCTGCATCGCGGTGTAGCTTGCTCGCCAGGTTTCGAGAGGGTGCGTTTCTGGATGAGGTATCGAATATATTGCTTCCCCCTACTTATACCTCCAGAGGAGATCACGAATGTAAAATTAGAGCGATTAGAGCGCGCACTGAGGCTTTCAGACAGTCGTTCTTCCCGCGAACCATACGCGACTGGAACAGGAAAGGGAGGTAATGACAGTGGCACGTAAAGTGCCCTCCGCCACACACCGTTGGGTGGCTTGCGGAGTATAAATGTAGATGTAGATGTAGTTACCGATGGCCTTAAAAATTGCATTCTTTCATCGAAAAAGTCTGTAGTTAGTGGAATAACATGGTTATAAGTTTTGCATAGTAACAATATTACAAAATACTCTCCTCTTAGCGTGCTATTATTTGCCAAAACCTAATTTCGATATAACAAACCGTTTATGAAATATTAGGAATGTTGTGGATATTTCACTCGGGCTTTATCGCTGGCGCGGCGCGATCGCAAATGAGTGTGCTATGTCAAATCAATTTTCTCGAGATTGGTGACAAATAGAGACCTTCAGCCAAGTCTAAAGAAAAATTCAGTATGTTGGCTAAATTTCATATGCTGCAACATATTACGTAATATGCACAAACGCAAAATCATAGCGACCTCTATTTTTCATTACAAACTTTCGCGAATTTCGCTCAGCACCTTACTTCCACGAAAATATCATAATAATTACGATCCTTTAATGAAATGATTGCCACGCCGTCGTGAACCTGACAAAAATCTATAAGAAAAGCAAAAAAAATTTTTTTTTTACCGAATAGTTCCCGTAAAATCGTTTGAGAAAGATTACAGGGCGTGCGCCTCGCTTCTGTCATCGCCGACCAGCCGAAACGTTTCAGACCCTTTCGGCCTCCCCTTCCGAATAAACGAATGAACTCATCCCATGGCGCATCGGCCACCGTACCAGTATTGGAGTCGCAACCATCGTAATTGTGGAGTGCTTCATAAACATCACGAGTCCCAGAGGACTAAACCTATGTAGTTCCCAGGGCAATGAGAAGCACCAGTCATATGGCGGTAACTGCCGTACACTGAACTTGGCGATGTTGACTCCTCTAGAAACTGCAACGGAAATGCCTGGACAGCTGCGCTCCAGGTTATTTACAGGCTCAAACCGTGTGTGCCTCCGCCTCCGCGTGTCTTGAACGACGACTTAAAACAACGGCCAGAACAGTAAGACAGATTTCGCCGTCTAGGGCGTTTTCTGTATTAATTAAATGGGGAGTGCTAAAATTATCCTGCCCCTCTAAGCAATGGCCCTCAATAGACAAAACACTGTAGTATCTGCGGACTTGGGATAGTTAATTTATCGTATTAATTCAATGATCAAGTTTGATGAATTGTTAATTATTCGACTAGTCGAAGTTAGATATCAGTTTACTCAGAATTTTATATGGAGTTCAAATCTATGATCAGAATTAAAGGAATGATTTTTTTCTCTCTCTCTTCCTTTGTGGCGAGTACTGGTCTGGACAGATGCAATGGCTTTGTTCAAATGGCTCTGCCGGTCGAAGTGGCCGCGCGGTTCTGGCACTGCAGTCTGGAACCGCGAGACCGTTAAGGTCGCAGGTTCGAATCCTGCCTCGGGCATGGATGTGTGTGATGTCCTTAGGTTAGTTAGGTTTAACTAGTTCTAAGTTCTAGGGGACTAATGACCTCAGCAGTTGAGTCCCATAGTGCTCAGAGCCATTTGAACATTATCATTTTAACACAATTAATGACAACTGCTACAATAACAGCAAGCTCTTATAACGTATTAATAACGATAATAATAATACAGTACGACTAATCGTTTACATAGTAAAATACGGCGGAATTTGACTTCTGCTCACACTTTTTCATACGTTCTTTTACAATCACTTTCTCATATTCCTTTTACACCTGAGGTAGTAAGTTCATCAGTTTCTGGTTGGAAAAACTCAGAAGCAAGAGCTTGTGTCTAGCAATACTGTCTGAGGCATCGCCTAATAGGATTGCCTCTTCAGGAATTGCGTCATCTTCACTATCACTGTTTTGATTGTCACTACACTGAGGGTCTGGGTTCATTTACGCAGCGACATCTTCCTAATTATCACCGCTATTGAAGCATTCAGTTTCTTCGTTCAATATTGGCAGTATCGCACAGGTGACTGTGGATGTTTATTGATTAATCGCCGCCACCTTCTTCTTCTCCAGCGTTCACATTTTGTGAAGACTGAAAACCAGAATTACTGAAGCATTTTCTAATTGTTTCATTTTTCACTTACTTCCTTGCACTTTTAATCCAGCTGACAGCATCACATACGGTCGCACACGGATGTGGCGTTGTCCATTTCCGCAACTATGGAACGCAGAAGCTTCTTTCGGTAATTTAATTTAAAAGACCGGATTACTCCTTGGACAAGAAACTGAACACACGATGTTGTGTTGGCAGGAAAAGAAAGTATTTCCACGTTCGATAATTTTTTGCTGCACGACACGGAGCATTACCTACGAAAAGTATGATTTTACGTTCCTGATGTTAATGTTTCAATTTAAGTTATTCAGCCAAGAACGAAAAATTTCACACGTCATCCACGTATTTTTATTTGCACGCGAAGAGGGACCAAACAAGGAAATATACAATCATGGAAATAAGTATTCGTACAGTAGGTGGTGACAAACTACGACCGTGTGTTGGGATAGTAAATTACTCACAGCGCCGATACGAGCAAGTACGACGATGTAGCGTCAGATAACCATGTTCTTGGTAATGAAGCTTCCCGTATGCCATGAATCTATTCTGAGAAAATAAAATATGTTACACTCAGTACGGTCTACGACACGGCAAAATGTATTCACACAGAGGACTACTTTCAACCAAGCAAACGGCTGACGCAGCCCCGGAGTGCATGCCACACTTGTGTAGTCGTGTGGCGGCCGTGAAGCAACAGCACGTCGGACGTGGGTACTGTGGAACAGCAGAATGGGAAGGAAACTACCATTGAGGAACGAAACATCGTTGTCGCCCAATATCTTAAACGCAAGTCGTATGCCGAAATTGTGAACATCTTAGGACGAAACCGAGCGACCGTGCAATCTATCATTAAACGATATAAGGACAGACATGTAGTAATAAACAATGAACGACACGGTCGTCCACAGAAGCTTACAACAAGAGAGACCAGAATGCTACTAAAATCATCAAGAAAAACCCGAAAACGACAGCGTCGGCACTATCCGAATATATACATGACCACTTCGGAAAGGTCATCACTCCAAGGTCAGTTCGCACTAATCTCAATCGTTCGAGCTACAGAGCCAGGGTCCCGAGACGAAAGCCCTACATCAGCAAAAAGAACAGGAAGTGGCGGATGGAATTCGCGAAACAGCATGTATCCAAGACAGCAGACTTCTGGGATACTGTATTGTTTAGAGATGAAAGCAAATTTAATATCGTGCACAATTATGGTAGGATCTTGGTCTGGAGAAGACCGAGTACAGACCTCGACCGAAACAACATTCAACCCACGGTGAAGCACGGAGGTGGTGGAGTGATGGTATGGGGCTGTATGTCAGCCTCCGGTGTCGGAAAACTAGTGTTTATGGAAGGTACCATGGACAGATTTGTGTATATGAACATTCTCAAACAGAACCTACAACAGAGTGTTGACGCCTTGGGTCTTCCTAGAAATTATTACTTCCAACAGGACAATGATCTCAAACATACGGCGCAAATTGTCCGGCTGTGGTTGCTCTACAACACTCCACACACTCTTAAAACACCAGCTCAGAGTCCGGACCTGAATCCCATCGAACACTTATGGAGTGAGCTGGAAACACGAGTGAGAAAACACGACATCCGTAGTAAGGCCTCTTTGAAAAGAGGCTCTCCTTCGAGAATGGGAAGGTATCACGTCGGAAACTACAAGAGAATTGGTCCATTCCATGCCACGGAGGTTGCGAGAAGTAATACATCGAAAGGGTATGCATACGAAGTATTAAACATGTTCTGGCTTTGTTGGGAGTGTCATTTTCTGTTGGTGTATGAATACTTAATTCCCAGCGCAGTAGAGAACTTGGCAGACGTTTTTGTTTGTTGTTTTGTAAAGGCTTGTTCATTATCGTTCTATATACCAGCATAGCTGCATTGGCGACTGGCAAATGCGTATAGTGCATATCCAATTAGTGTTTTTGGTTTCGTATTGTCAATAAAGGCAGTTTACTTTTCCACTCTGTAGTGTATAAATACTTATTTCCATTACTGTAATTGTTTTTGAAGCACGGTCGACGATTTGCTGTATGTATCAATAGTAGTTCTTTTACATCGCAGACGTTACACAAAGATCGATTGTTAATGTTTGTTCGCCATTTTGCCGCCTTTGCACTGATTACCCTTCATAGTTAGTGTTTTTTCCGGAAAATCTTAAAAAAATAGACCAGTTTCATTCAAGTTGTAGATGTCACTATCACAAAAACCACTTGTAATTACACCAAGTCTCGACTTCCAGTCGGATACATCATCTTGATTAGCTTCTGCACTTTCTTCGCAGATTGCTCGGAAAACTCTACTGTGTCGAACACGAAACCGGTCCAACCAGGCGTTGCTTGCATTGAAATTAGAAATTCCAAGATCAGAAGCAAATTTCAGAGCTTTTTCTTGTAGCATCGCTCCACTAATAGGCAGTCCTTTGGCACATACTCTATTAAACCACTCTAAACCAGTATTATTAACGTCTTCAAATGATTGCCAACGTATTTTCTTTGAATTTTTGTTGCTACTTCCTTCCAATTCCTTACCATACCTGCCGCGATTCGCAATTGTATTGTGTATTTGAATTTTACCACAATGAAACTCACTCACTAACTGACGCTGAGAATTTAGTTTCTCTCTCTCTCTCTCTCTCTCTCTCTCTCTCTCTCTTTCTCCCTAATAAGAGAAATTCGTTGTTCTAGTGAAAGACATCATTTGAAGTAGCCATGACTGTTCACTACAGAGGAAAAATGAGAACAGTGTCATCAGAAGTACAAACGACAACGAAATTTTAGAGATTGTTGCGTCACATTGTCGACAAGAAACCTTACGGTGACACACCCCTTGGAATTCCCTCTTCTATGATTGTTTGTGGTCGTCTTTTAGAACATGATTAGTTAAAGAGTGGGAAAAGGGCTGGTCATTTTAAAGGGGATAAAGATGCATTGGTCTTATGGAAGTTTATTTCCGTTCCTTAAAAATATCGTCGTTTATAGAGGGGGTCGGCTTAAAGGTTTCTAATAAGAAAGCAGACAGTTCAGCTGTTTGTAGCGCTCGCCTCTCATTCGGGCAGTTGTATGCTGTTTTCTTCGTCGCTGATTTGGCGTGCAGCAGACGACCTTCCGCCATATCGCCGCGAGAAGATCGTCGGACCGACTTGCCACCCCACACGGTAATTGGCTCCCGCGTTCCCCTGCGCCGGCACGGCTACCCTACCCTACCCTACCCTACCGTACTGTACTCTGCTTCAGCCAGTGTACGTTGAATGAATGGCAGTGAAGTCTCGGTCATGGAGCGAGCGACACGAACTACTTCTATACAAGGTCCGCACACCCCACTGAATCAAGAACTTCCCTGCTTCAAGAGCCAGGATTCCTTAATGCGGAAATAACTCCTCTACCTCCACACCTGACCTTGCTGTCAATGAGAAACGCAATAGCGTCCAAGTGAGCTGCCTTAATAGAAAACCAGGAAGGGGGGCAGCAAGCCGAGCTCGTCAAACTAGTTTGCCAGCAGGTCGGCTCGATTCTTGACTCGCGCCACGAGCTGTGTGTCCTTTCTCCTCTGTCACTCCACAGCGGAGGAGGCCTCTTCCCGATACTGTCGTCCTCACCACTGGAATAGTACAACGAACTTTCCACCCCAAATCTGTACAAGAAAAAAGCCGAGCAGCGCATACTGACAACATCACTGACTTACCTGCTAACAGAGACATAACTGCGTTTTCTTAGTACTATTTGAAGTCCGTACTTTGGATTAAAACCTTTACATATCAACGACCAGCGTCCAACTTCATCACTTTTAGAAGGATCTTCAATGTTTGTAACACATAATTAGAATATGCTACACAGGGTGAACCTCCTCAGGGGACACCGCCTTAACGTAGCACAGTCCGTGCGGGTAGGGAGGTTTGCGTCCTCTGGATCTGGAGGGCTATGTCGGTGGTAGCGTACCCACCAGCGGGGTTAACCATGCCGGACAGGCCAGAGGGGGAGGAGCCAGACCAAGTGTGTCGCACAGCGACCTATCGAAAACCTATCCTTTTCCTACCCCTAGCCCATCCTTTTTCTTTTCCTTTCCATTTCGCCACTTAACCGATGCTGCCGATTAAACCACGTACAGGGGTGCGGAGGAAATGCCAAGCCTATATACCGAACATCTGGTGAATCGTCAGTGCCTGGGCGATAAGGTGACAGCCCCACCAAGGCAATCGGAAGCGGTGGGCCAGTCACCCGCACTTCTTAAATCATCTGATTACACAAACCGAGACTTGAATACAAAACCAGATGGATAAACTGGTGACGACCTTTGGCACGAAAAGGAAAACGAAAATTGGCTTTTGGAATATACGAACCTTGAGGGAGAGTAGCATGCTGAAACAAGTAACCAGAGAAATGAATAACTAAAAGCTTGTTATCCTGGGATTGAGTGAAGTGAGGTGGCCAGAGTGTGGTGAAATGCAGACATAGGATGTAATTACGTTTTTATACTCAGAGTGTGAAGCGGAAGAAGAACACGGGACTGGAGTTGGGCTATTGTTGACCAAGGCAGCAAAGAAGAGGCTTCTAGAATGGAGACCAGAAGGATCTAACTGCCAGATTTGAGATGAAGGTCCGAAACGTAACGCTCATCCAATGCTATGCCCCCACAGAGACATCAGAGATTGAGAAGAAAGAGGAGTTCTATTACCTGTAACGAGAGACTGTACGGAAAGTGAGCAAGAAACATATCCCCATTGTTATGGGAGACATAAATGCCAAGGGTAGAGATAACAATGATGGTTGGAACAGATGGGAAAAGATTTAATGACTTCTGCGCAACACGACATTGTAATAGGAGGGAGTTTCCTCATCGGAGCTGTCATAAGATAACATGGGTATCCCCCACATCATATTACAGAAAATCAAATTGACCACATCGCAGTAGACAGGAAGTTCAGGAGGAGCCTGTAAGATGTGCGGAACAGAAGAGGAGCAGACGCAAGTAGCAACCACCATCTTGTTACTGCCAGTTTCCTAATGAAGATTGTGGTTTCCCAGAAACAAATTCGAGCCAAGGAATAGAAGATTCGAAGTAGGTAAACTGAAAGATCCACAGATAGCTGAGGGGTTCCTGCTGGAATCCCGGAATAGATACCAGGCGCTGGAGCTGGAGAAGACGGAGGGTAAGGACATGGAGGAAATGTGGACAGAAGTTAAGAATACTTTTGTGCAAGTGAATGAGAGACAACTTGGCTTTAAAAATTCCCTGCGGCGAGGTTGGTTGTCGGAATATACCTGGAATAAGATCAGCCACAAATGGTTCAAATAGCTCTGAGCACTATGGGACTTAACTTCTGAGGTCATCAGTCCCCTAGAACTTAGAACTACTTAAACCTAACTAACCCAAGGACATCACACACATCCATGCCCGAGGCAGGATTCGAACCTGCGACCGTAGCGGTCGCGCGGTTCCAGACTGAAGCGCCTAGAACCGCTCGGCCACTCTGGCCGGCAGATCACCCACAGAAAGGAGACCAAAGGAAGAGTAAACCAGAGCATGACCAGGCAACAAAAAGCACAGGCACAAGCTGATTAAAGAGCAGCAGATAAGGAAGTGAAAAGGAGTTTGAGAAGAGACCACAGAAGATGGATAGATGAACAGGCTGATAGGGCAGAACAGGCAATGCGGAAGGGGGATGTGAAAGAACTATATGATATCACTAAAATGCTCTCAAAAAAGCTTCCGGAGGAACTGACCAGTAAGGAATAAGGGGAGATACTAACTGCACATGAAGGACAATCACGTAGGTGGAAGGAACAGTTTAACGAAGTTCTAAATAGAGACCTTGGCGGTGAGGTAGAAGAGCAAGAACAAACGGAATACAATGATAGTAGTCCCAGTATTGGTGTAAATGCACCCACGAAAGCAGAGATTCGGACAGGGCTGAAGCAGATCAAGAATGGGAAGGCACCAGGACCAGATAATATAACATCTGAGATGCTGAAAACAGACCTGGACACCACTGTCGATTTATTGTACATCCTCTTAGAGAAGATATGGAGAAAGGAGAAACTGCTAACAGATTGGAAACAAGGTATTATCGTGAAAACATCCAAAAAAAGGAGATATTGCTAACTGCAACAACTGGCGGGGCAATACCCTGTTGTTAGTACCGACTACTTTCGAGGATCACTTTAAACCGCATTAAGGATTTTGTGGAACCGCAACTGAGGAGAGAGCAGGTGGGTTTTAGATAACATGGAAGCTATTTGGACCTTATCAATACTCTCAGAAGTATTCTGGAACAAATTGCGGCATGGCAACACACCCTATACCTTACCTTCGTTGTCTTTGAAAAGGCTTTCGACTCTGTCAATCGAAGAGTCATGTGGGATACACTTGCAAAATATGCATTTCAACGAAGATTATTAACATAATCAAGGAATTGTATGAAGACTATGAATGCCAATTACTACATAATGGAGAACTAACAGAGCCTTTCCAAGTTAATTCGGAAGTACGCCAAGGGAGTATTCTTTCGTCAACACTGTTTCTGTTGGTGTCGGAACACGTGATGAAGAGAGTGACAGGAGGACGGAAGAGAGGTGTGCAATGGGGATACGGGATAGGTTCGAGGATCTAGATTTCGGAGACGACATCTGCTTAATGGCACAACGATATCGAGACATCGAAGAGAAACTGGCCAGGTTACAGAGAGAGGCATAAGTTGCAGGCCTCAAGATAAATGTTCGCAAAACCAATAAAATGCTGATAGATTCGATCATCACTACTAGGTTAGCCATTAATGGAGAGGACGTAGAACAGATCCAATCCTTCCTCTGTCTCGGAAGGAGGCGCTGAAGAGGACGTCCGTAGTCGCATCCGCAAAGCAAATGGTGCGTTTGTACAACTTCACCCTGTTTGAAGAAATGGGAACATCTCAAAGAAGACTAAACTCCGGCTTTCCAATAGCAATGTGAAAGCTGTTCTGCTGTATGGTTGCGAAACTTCAAAGGTAACTAACCACATCAAAAACCAGCTCCAAGTTTTTATCAACCGCTGTCTCCAGCGTATTTTAAATGTGAGATGGCCAGATATAATGACAGAAGAATGTTACACGTCGCACTACAAATAGAGCACGCAAAAAATTTACTTATTCAAGATGAAATAATAAATTTTCCAAGTACATGCTTGAAATCACTGAAGCCAATATGGAACAACAGTTAAGTAAAGGACGGAACACCATTAATATTATAGACGCGAGGAAAACGGACTGGAAAAGCTCAGTTGGTAACCATAACCTCATAGCTGATGCGTCTAAAGCACTGCAAGTGTTTATTTCCCAAGAAAAACTGGACTTCATTCGACCGTATCCGAAGCTGGGTCACAAGCTGCAAGGCCATGCTTTATAAATGGGGAATTGTGGACAGCCCAAGTTGTGACAGTGGAGCATCTGAGCATACTCTGGACCATCTCATACAAGAGAGCGCTGTAATAAATTATGGTGGGCCAGCCGAGGACTTTATAAAAGCCACACCTCTTGCTATGAACTGCATATAAGATCTGGAGATCGACGTGTAATCGACAAATATTGTCACATGCTATATATCTTAACTCTGTTATGTAATACTCCTTAAGTCCCTTATCTTCTTTCATATGTGTTGCACTTTCGTATTCTTGTTTATTATTCTATTTATATTTGTAATTATATGAGTGCTGCTGCCATGTGCCACACAATGAATAAAGTTGCATTCAGCATAAACAAGATGCATATCTTCCTTCAGTAAACTCATTCACACTGCTGTGCATCACTGTTAAGATACAACTAAATCCGCAGAAAGACAAACCCGAGACAGAATCGAGCAGTAGTGTGTGCAAGCTTGAGGGCGAAGAGTAAGGTGGACAGTATAGTTCCAACAGCAGGTACTGTGAGTGAATGAAACTAATTTGTTTCCAAACGCGATACACAGCGCATGCCGTCGGTATTTGCTCTGTTGTGGCAGATATATTCAGCGCAATTCAGGTACAAAGATTAATGAGGTTAAGAAATCAGACTAAATGCAAGTTCCGTGTAACGAACCACAGGAGAGCACGAGTCCCTTATACTAAAAGACTCACAATATATCCCTGAACAACCTCTGAAATTTTGTCAGTTGAGTTCCCCTTCAACCTCTATACGAGTACATTAGACATGTGAAAATATAGTATTCTGAACTTTTTTTACATATGCTTTTTGACCTTACTGAATCTTCTGTTGGAGGTACCCAACACCTGATCACGCGTACGTCCCGGCTTTTAAATCTTATTAATTGCACTTAACCATTTTCTGCATCCATTCCACACTCACGTTGTGCTGGGTGTGATGTAGCGAATTGTTACCTCAGGAAGTGGCGTATTAACTTTGTGGAACATTACTTTGAAGGAGAGAAAAGTAATGAAGCCTTATTTTACGAGGGTGGAGTGATTAGATTGGTAAAAAGCAAATAACGTTTATTTGCTAAAACAAGCAGAAAAATATTTGTCAGCATAGTCTCAAGTCAGCTCAGCGCATTTCATCCAGCGAGATTCTAATTTTTTCTTCCATCACTGTAGCGGTTATACCTAAAGCTCCACAGTACTCCATTACAAAACTGTTAGCCTCTTCATTTAAGAAACATTTCATCCCTCCATACTTTACCTTGAGATTATGGAATAGAAAAAATATCGGTATAGCTAATATTCACTCTCTATGCATTGTTCTCCATAGCAAATACGTGTCACGAAGCAACTCCCTCAAAAGCATGAGGCTTGTATGATGTGCAGTTAACAGCAATAACGATAAATTAGTACCGCACTGTTTGAAGATAACACGGGCACATTAGAGTATATAAGTTTACTACGTACCAATTAATTGTGTTCTTTGCTTGTGATATTGCATTAAAACTCATGTCCACTCACATCAGTGGCTGGATTGGCTACCAGACAGTCGCATACTATGTCTGTCCAAGCGAAACTGAATTTTTGAATTGTTGCTCCAACGCATGGTAAATGAACATTCTACTTAATGCCAAGGCGTAGTGGCATTCTTCAGATGCTGTTTACCGTTTCGTGCGTGACATTCCGCTGACGTCTCATCGTTTAAGCTGTTGGGCAACACTGTTTCCATACCTGGGAGCGAGAATGTGAGTGGATGATAACAAAGACTCTTTGACAGAGATGGGTTTCTGTTTCCTAATGTGAAGCTGAGGCAGAAATCGAAATGAAATTTCTGCTTAATACAGTCTTATGCGGAAGTGAAGGAATCATTGTTATACTTGCTGGACCATTAAGATGGCACAAAATTTGTGACGATGAACAAAGGTAAGTGCGAGCTGACACCAGTCAAGGAGTTTTGGATCAGGATAGTTAATTTCTCGTAAATATTACAGGTAATGGAACTTGGATATTCGAATATGATGTGACAGCACAGTCATAGCAAGACGGAAAAACAGCGCATAATCAACGCCTACTAAATATCTGAAAGGATTTAGTGACTTAGACCATCTTTGACTTTAATACTGACCATCATACGTACGTTCGTCAATGACAAACAGAGAATAAAACACCTCTGGAGTGACGCGACGATTAAGAGAGATAGCACTTGAAACTTCTAACGTACTATTGCTCAGTGCTGCACTACAATGTCTCCGCACATTTCGTGCTTCTGATTCGAAGCTTTATCACTGCGAACAATACAGCAGTTGTGCTCCCTCCGTTCGATTCACTCGATTTAGCACGGGAACACTGTCACGTTTCCTTATTTGAAAATCGTAAGTCGAAGGCCTCCCAGAGAACTTTGCCTCAGTGGTGGTGTTAAATTCTGAAGAAAATCTTTGATGGAGATATAACTGATGATTGTGTTATAAGTCTTAGTATTCCCATAATTTTTGTTTCTTTTTTGGGGAGTATTTTTTCGGGCATACTCCCGTCCAAAACAAGAATGTTATGGAGTGGTATCTGAAGGTAAAATGAAACACAGAGTAAAGAAACAACCATTAGGATATGACTAAACCACTCTCTGCCACATTCGTTGCACCAGGAGAGCTAATCCACCAGAGCTTATAAGTGTTTGGAAAGGAGAATAGATGTGTTGGCGAACTGAAGCTATAAAAATAGGTTGAGAGTTGATCCTGGATGGATCAGTTAGTCTTTCCAACAAAAGGACAGAGACTGGATCAAAGTCTCTGTCCGCCACCTTTTTAAACCGTCAGGAAGTTTCGAGTGGCATGAGTTTTATTGCGAAGAGATTTTGCATGTATAGAGCTACATACGAACACAATTTACCTATAAGCACGATATTATAAAGGATGTTGGAACAAATGTATTGTACTTTCTTACAGAAGATATAAAGGTCTAAATAAGGGAAAAAACCTAGAAACATACGTCTGGAAACAAATACTTGATGAAATATGCTAATTCTACCCTGGGACAGAGTGTGTCTACGCTACAGGAGGCGCTGAATGTTGTCACCACTCATCCTTACACATTCTTCAGTTTTCTTATCGAAAAACCACAGTCGCGTTCGAACACATCTGGTTGTCTTCTACTTTGGTTACGTGAATGGAACACACGCACCTGTGACGTGTGCACGTAATTATCGGGTGTGGAGTACAGTAATCTCTAAATGTACCCATAGGCAGAAGTGTGAAATGCTAAGGTTACGACAGTGGGGAGGCCTTACTAGTGGATCACCTCAAGTTATCCATCACCTGTTTACTGTTTGCGTTAGGTAGTGCTGTGTGAGGAGTTCAAGGGGAGGTGGTCCGTCTTTCTACAAGGGTATCGTTCCCAACCACCACCCGTTAATTTGTCGGGTAAAGTATAAAGTGTTTCAAAAAGAAAGAATAGATTTCACTTGTTTATTACAGACAAAACTACGAAAGATAGAAACAAATTGCGCATGTCACTGGATAGAAGAAGGTTCAAACTTTTATGTTCGCACCAACATTACACCGTACACTCAACATCAGCGCCATGTGTTGCTCGAGAAACATCGGAACGGTAGTCCATTTCATTCCACACACGAACAACAGATCAGTTTACTGAATCGACAACTTTAACAGTTCGATTTCTCAGCTCTTGAAGAGTAGGTGTCTCAGAATGCCTTGTGTCTTCCCCATGTCTGGTGACCCGGTAGGCCAAAAGCAATGCCGACCGTAGTGGCCGTGCGGTTCTAGGCGCTAGTCTGGAGCCGAGCGACCGCTACAGTCGCAGGTTCGAATCCTGCCTCGGGCATGGATGTGTGTGCTGCCCTTAGGTTAGTTAGGTTTAAGTAGTTCCAAGTTCTAGGGGACTGATGACCTCAGATGTTAAGTCCCGTAGTGCTCAGAGCCAGTTGAACCATTAGAACCAAAAGCAATGAACAAGATCTTGCTGTCCAGCTCTTCCAGCCCAACGTTTTGGGATGGTATTGTTTAGATAACGCCACACATCAAGGTGAAAATGAGATGTTTATAACTTCAGTTCGCCAGGGCATCTATTCTCTTTTCCAAACACTTATAAGATCTCGTGGATTAGCTCTCCTGCGGCAACGAATGTAGCAGAGATTGGGTTAGTCATAGCCTAATGGTTGTTTCTGTACTCTGAAAATGTAATCATTCGAACCTTCGTGAAGTTTAATGAACAACCAATGTTGTATCATGTCCAGGTATGACATTCCTGTCAGTTTCCTCCGCAAAAAAGAAAGTTCCATAAACTTTCAGAACAAAAACGGCACAAAACACATTCACTTTCGGTGAGCCTCTTTCGTCTTCGACGACGCCCCAGATTCTTACAATATGGCGGCTTACTTTACCGGATGGATGAAACGTCGATTCGTCTGAAAATATGAGTCGTTAGAAAAAGTGTTCTCTGTCGTAACATGGAGAAATGCTAAATACGTACGTTCTGTTATGGTTACCGGGACGCAATTGCTGCAGTATCTCTGTCCTGATATCTCACAATGATATACACTACTGGCCATTAAAATTGCTACACCACGAAGATGACGAGCTAGAGACGCGAAATTTAACTGACAGGAAGAAGATGCTGTGATATGCAAATGATTAGCTTTTCAGAGCATTCACACAAGGTTGGCGCCGGTGGCGACACCTACAACGTGCTGACATGAGGAAAGTTTCCAACCGATTTCTCATATACAAACAGCAGTTGACCGGTGTTGCCTCGTGAAACGTTGTTGTGATGCTTCGTGTAAGGAGGAGAAACGCGTACCATCGCGTTTCCGTCTTTGATAAAGGTGGGATTGTAGCCTATCGCGATTGCGGTTTATCGTATGGCGATATTGCTGCTCGCGTTGGTCGAGATCCAATGACTGTTAGCAGAATATGGAACTGGTGGGTTCAGGAGGGTAATACGGAACGCCGTGCTGGATCCCAACGGCCTCGTATCACTAGCAGTCGAGATGACAGGCATCTTATCCGCGTGGCTGTAACGGATCGCGCAGCCACGTCTCGATCCCTGAGTCAACAGATGGGGACGTTTGCAAGACATCAACCATCTGCACGAACAGTTCGACGACGTTTGCAGCAGCATGGCCTATCAGCTCGGAGACCATGGCAGCGTTACCCTTGATGCTGCATCACAGACAGGAGCGCCTGCGATGGCGTACTCAACGACGAACCTGGGTACACGAATGGCAAAACGTCATTTTTTTCGGATGAATCCAATTTCTGTTCACAGTATCATGATGGTCGCATCCGTGTTTGGCGACATCGCGGTGAACGCACATTGGAAGCGTGTATTCGTCATCGCCATACTGACGTATCACCCGGCGTGATGGTATGGGGTGCCATTGTTACACGTCTCTGTCACCTCTTGTTCGCATTGACGGCACTTTGAACAGTGAACGTTACATTTCAGATGTGTTACGACCCGTGGCTCTACCCTTCATTCGATCCCTGCGAAAAGCTACATTTCAGCAGGTTAATGCACGACCGCATGTTGTAGGTCCTGTACTGGCCTTTCTGGATACAGAAAATGTTCGGCTGCTGCCCTGGCCAACACATTCTCCAGATCTCTCACCAATTGAAAACGTCTGGTCAGTGGTGGCTGAGCAACTGGCTCGTCGCAATACGCCAGTCGCTACTCTTGATAAACTGTGGTATCGTGTTGAAGCTGCATGGGCGGCTGTACCTGTGCATGCCATCCAAGCTCTGTTTGACTCAATGCCCAGTCGTATCAAGGCCGTTATTACGGTCAGAGATGGTTGTTCTGGGTACTGATTTCTCAGGATCTATGCACCAAAATTGCGTGAAAATGTAATCACATGTCAGTTCTAGTATAATATACTTGTCCAATGAATACCCGTTTATCACCTGCATTTCTTCATGGTGTAGCAATTTTATTGGCCAGTAGGGTAATTTTGTAGGTACCTTCAGCAGCATACACCCTGCTAAATGTGTTGCAGATAGATTTAGTGGCAAAGAAACAATAAATTTAAACGTAATGACGTCAGATTTGATGCGACAGTTTTACTAAATGAACAGCGAAAATGCAGTAAGAGACATACTTTTTTTCTTTCTTCATTTTGAGGGAGGGGGGGGGGGGTTGTCAGTGAGAAAAAATTTCATGACGGTTTGAAATTATGTGTAAAGTTTGTTGCAAGTGTCTAAGTCCTCTCGTTCTCAAATACTGTTTGAATAAAATATGAGTATTCGCGCGTCGTTGTCTACACTTCTTTTTCACTCCTACCTCCACCCTTTGATAGGGAGGTGGTTCTTACCCACACACTGCGATTCTTTTCAGACAGTAAGTGACATTTGGTACCAACTTTGGTTGGAATCGGTCCAGTGGTTGAGGGGGCGATGTGATACATATATTTTTGTTATATGTATGAATATTTTTTTTTCGTGATCAGATGTTGATCAATTAAACCTATACGGCGTCCCAGACTATGATCTCGTTACTGGGGAAAACCCCACGAAAATTCGTCTAGTATTTTTGGAGATTAGCGTGGTCAAAGAGAGACAGACAGACAGACACGACGGTTTTGTAGATTTATTATTAGTATACATAGATATTTAGTAATAGTGTATCTGTTGTCGAATAATGGACATATTTGTTTTATCGCTCAGAATTTATCTTAGTGTGTCATCTTAGGTGAAATATAAAACAGTCACAGAAGAGAGTTTTAATCTCGTCTTTTGGTAGTGAAATTAGCACAATACAGAAGGTGCTGAGTTTGATTTTGATACTGTCATGCTGGATGACTTGCTTGAAGAAGCTGATAAAGACGCAGGCATCCGAGGATTTGGTGGAGAGAGAGAGAGAGAGAGAGAGAGAGAGAGAGAGAGAGAGAGAGAGAGATTTTCTTGAAGATAATGTTATGTACAGATGACACTGATGTTTACCCAGACTTTAAAGTAGCAATGGAGGAACATGACGAATAGGAAGAAGAATCCCGGCGTAGCTGTGGAAGACCGAGCGAGGCCTTGCTTCGATTGTAATTACTCCCTAAATAAGAAGACTCTCTACTCACTGTGTGTGTAAAATACTATTGAAGTTATAATAATTATAATAATTTATTATAAATTATGATTGCTTTTCCAATATCACTTTCAGCAGTAAAATTGTTGTTGCAGGCTATAGAACAGAACATTTTGTACCTACGTCACTTGTAGCATACCACTGGACATGCAATAATTGTAACCGAATAATGCATAACCTATAAAGTACGACTTCCTTTGAATAACATTCGGAGGAGCAAAATTTACGATGGTTTAGTGGCAATGTAACATTTCACAATGAAATGAATACCCTTAGCTGCATACAGGCGTTGATATGTCAACGGGGACAGTTGAAAATGTGTGCCCCGACCGGGACTCGAACCCGGGATCTCCTGTTTACATGGCAGACGCTCTATCCATTCTTTTTTTTTTTTTATCGGTGTGTTTGGTCGTTGCGGACATCACATGACATCCGTTCAAGCTCGTTTTGTTGACCCTTCCACTCAGTTTTGTATTACAGAGGTCGACCAGCTCTTTGACCGAACATGCTGAGTTACCGTGACGGCTCCATCTGAGCCACCGAGAAGGCAGAGGATAGTGTTCGGGCACTGTTTGTACATTCGCACAGAAGAAGATGGTCAAATGGCTGGTGAGCCTTAACTATATGTATATAAAGATGGTATCTGTTCGAGACCCGGACGAGGCACACACTTTCAGCTGTCCCCGTTGACTTATATCAACGCCTGTATGCAGCTAAGGGTATTCATTTCATTTTAATTTCATTGTAAGTTCATTCTAACAAACTGCGTGGTCACCGATATCATCTTCATATATAATGTAACATTTTCCCCCTCTTGTGCTCTAGGAATAATCCAAAAGAAAACTTATCTCTGGCACGCCTCCCGTGAGACCCACATTCGCAACTTATTGTCCCGCACTATATTCATAGTGCCCCTGCCCATCATACTCATTACTCTCGGCTTTACTGCCGATTCCCGTAAGTGTTCGGGCACTGTTTGTACATTCGCACAGAAGAAGATGGTCAAATGCCTGGGAGCCTTAACTATATGTATATAAAGATGGTATCTGTTCGAGACCCGGACGAGGCGCACACTTTCAGCTGTCCCCGTTGACTTATATCAACGCCTGTATGCAGCTAAGGGTATTCATTTCATTTTAATTTCATTGTAAGTTCATTCTAACAAACTGCTTGGTCACCGATATCATCTTCATATATAATGTAACATTTTCCCCCTCTTGTGCTCTAGGAATAATCCAAAAGAAAACGTGTGGAGCGTTTTTGAACAGTGGGTTAAACGTAGCAATCAGCATCCCCACAAGTCGATAACTATACGGGGTCTAACCATCAACGAGCGCTTCAACTAGATACGGCATAGCTGAAGAACTCTTCCTCTCCAAGTTAAGTTCGTCATCAAGGCTTGAGGCCGTGTTGCACGGTGTTAGTTTTATTCCTCATGAGAGTCGACTGCGCTTATAATTCTTCAGGCTGAAGGGGTTAAGGTACTGGACTCTTATTCTGGAAGGATGAGTTCCAAATTCCGTCAGATCAGCAGTATACTGTACTCGGCCTAAAAGTTTTGCTTCTGTTTATAATCTCTTTCGCAAAATCGTGATGAGGCTGTATTGACAACTTCTGTCCACGACTTAACGGCAGTGGAAACTACTGAGGTACTGAATTGCTGGCAAAAGACACTGGAGAAAAAGCACTTGTCCACTATCACTGGCGAACACTGGACACGTTTTCAGTTTGTCACCGATTATGCAACCTTAATTTCCATATCTGATGTTAATGAAACGATGCTTTTTAACGGAGAGAGTCGTTCTAATGCGCTCAGGCAGCGTAATAACAGATGACGTTGATGCCAGAGTGCTCGGCTCGAGCTGTGGGCAACAGCCTCGGGGGTCGGTCGGAGCCCTCGAGCCGTGTTGACGAGAGGTGAGTGTCGGTTCTTCTTATTGATTGGCTCCAGACGGGATGAGATGCCGCCCGCTCTGCGTGGGCGGACCACGGCCTCCGCACAGGTCGCTCCGCCGCGGACGCAGCCGGCCAGCTGTCCCGCCCTCTGCACCACGCCCATTGCACATTCGCTCCAGGACTGCCAGCGCACGAAAACACCTCCAAGAGTTGGCGTAACAGCTCAGAAAAACTGTGTGTGTGTGTGTGTGTGTGTGTGTGTGTGTGTGTGTGTGTGATTTTCAGATGAACTGGAAATTTTCATGAACTTCTAAACTTTCGGTCGTGTAATAGAGATAAGTTTATCTGTTAGTTCTTGGTGTGTCTTACACGATGCTCAGTATGTTCATTTCTAGTCCTCCGACTGTATTCGAGAACAACACTGGCACTGTAATGTTGTATTTATTCGCCGGCACCAGGCAAGCGACTTTGTTATTATATCTCCCCTGTACTGGAATACGCGTAATGAATGTTACGAGAGCAGGCTGTGACACGTGGCTGGCGACAAATGGAAATTAGGGTCTGGCCGTGGAGCGTGCACGGATAGCCTAATGGTGAGACGACCGCTCGCAGTAAGCGGGATACTAGTTTTCGAATTCCGGGCCGCTACAAATTTTCAGTGTCGTCATTTCATTATACAGCTGACGGTTGTTCACATTGCAACTGCGAACACATTTCATGTACCACATAAAGTGTCAGAGATTCATTACCCGCCCCAGCTTCGCTTAGGTAGCGCTATCTACGACATCTCTGGCGTGGCGGTAATTTTGTTTACAGGCTACTGCATAGAGTTATGATGAAAATTCAGAAAACAACGTTCGATAACTGAGCATTAACTCCAAAATTTAGTGTAACAAACGACTTAAGCAGCGCACGCTAGGATGTTCTCGGGAGACACGATTTAATCGACAAAAATCATCAGAGTTCACAACCAGTTTGCTCGATATATTTACAAATTATATACACGAACCGCCATTTTTAATCAGTGTACGAGGTGAGTCCGAAAAGTAGGTACCGTTTTGGGAAAAAGCTTATAAAACACTTTTTCAAACCGAAATTTACTTTTTACAAGAAAGAGCATATCTTAAAACTATTTTTCTACATAGTGCCAACATTGTTCAGACATTTGTCATAGTGGGGAACCAAACTTATCTATGCCCTTTTCATAGAAAGATATCGCCAGTGAAGACAGCCACAGCCCAACACCGTTTTTTGTGTCGTCGCTGTCAAAGCGCCTTCCTCCAAAATCACACTTAAAGTTCAGGAACAAGTGGTGGCCAGAACGTTCGAGTTCGGGGCTGTGCGGCGGATGATCGAACGGCACCCAATCGAATTGCTGACACAAGCAGAATGGGGACCTGCATTGTCATGACTGCCTTGATTGAGCATTCAGTGCCGTTACAGCACTGATCTCGCACTTCTGACCACCTCTTGTTCTTGAAGTTTAAATGCGATTTTGGAGGAAGGCGCTTTGACAGCGATGGCAACTTAAAAAAACGGTCATCAGCGGTGGGTGTCTTCACTGGCGGTATCTTCCTATGAAGAGAACATTGAAAAGTTGGTCTCCCGCTATGACAAATGTCTGACCAATGGAGCTAACTCAAAAACGGTTCAAATGGCTCTGAGCGCTATGGGACTTAACTTCTGAGGTCATCAGTCCCCTAGAACTTAGAACTACTTAAACCTAACTAACCTAAAGACATCACACACATCCATGCCCGAGGCAGGATTCGAACCTGCGACCGTAGCGGTCGCGCGATTCCAGACTGTAGCGCCTAGAACCGCTCGGCCACTCAGGCCGGCCAATGGAGCCTACTATGTAGAAAAATTGTCTTAAGGTATGTTCTTTCTTGTTAACATAAATTATCGTTTGAAACAATGTTTCTATGAGTTTTCCCAAAACGGTACTTACTTTTTGGACATGCGTCGTATTTATTACGGGAAACCAAAATCCATGCAGTAGTTCCTGAGATTAGCCTTCTCATACAGAAAAATGCAAGCAGGGGGCTTTAATTTATAATACGTAGCGTTGAGTTAAAACTCAGTGTTCGATAAAGCAATCACACAATGCAATAAGGGCGTCTGTAGGGCATATGGTCGAATCAGGCTTTTAACATGTACTTGAGCCATAGCATTTCAAGTAGCTTCTATCAGCGTCCGAAGATTACCTATGTTGGCTACTGGACGCGCATAAGTGAAGAGCTGGTAAAACATGTAATTTGAAACACGTTCAATGACAAGCATGCCAATTAAACGGGCGGATCGATGTCTGTCGCAAAGAGAAGTCTTGTACAGTCCACGCAGCATGCTGATGAACACGGCTCTGTTGAAATACAAGATACAGTATACTGCACTGTGAAGCTACGAACTTCTTACAGGTACCCATTGGTTCCCAGAACGTTGCATCAGGTCTTTTTCGGTTACGAGACAGTCTAATTCACTCTGACACAGAGCATTCATCTCAATAGCGTTTCACTTGAAATCGCAATTGCTTAAGGTCAGAGTTAAGTGGTTTTTATATTTCTTCTTAGTTCCACAGGATCTTTGTGAATCTAAGTTATTCGTGGAACGAATGCCTAGATAATCGACAGACCACTGACAAAAAATTAAAAAATACGAAAACAAGAGATCAGCAATATTTTAAACAAATTCCTCGATCATTGAAAGGCTCTAAACTATGGCGAAAAAGACCTGCTCAGAATAAATGTAGTATACGACAAGGCAACTTCAAACTTAAGCTTGAAAATCTACAGTTGAAGATACTTGATTTTCAGTTGTGCTGGAAGCCGATTAAAATCGAAACATGGAGAATAGAACACTCCTTTCTGTACAGTTGTCAGGGAAGTGCTATCAAATTTAATGCGCCCGGAAGTACTATCTTTTTCCATTTAGCGTGTCACTTCCTGTACTGGTAAGCATATTATATCCAGAATGGTTTTTCATTTAACGTTGGATACTGAGCTTTGGGATATATGCAAGCTGTCCATGACACAGCAGAATCAGCCTGTCTGAGAGGAAACACAATGACACACCTGTACAAGTGTTCCGAAGTTGTGCCAACACTAGAAGTTCAGTTTTACGGTCAGTCACTGCCACGTGCATGTATCTGTCGTACTGTTGCGGTGGTGTCTCATTTCGCGAGTGATCACTTTATCTGCAGCGTCCGACTCTCTTCGGCACTCGTCCTCTCAGTGTGGGTCACAGTGAAGCAGTACTACATGCTATTTTATGATATAGCGAACAACATTCCCCTCTCTACCACCTTTGGTCTGTCTGCGGTGCTCAGTGCTGTGTACTTCACCCCCATTGCATAACACAGCGGCCGCCGCTCAGCCTGATCACATACAATCGCTCTCTCATTATTATATTCAGTACACGTTCAAATGGTTCAAATGGCTCTGAGCACTATGGGACTCAACTGCTGAGGTCATTAGTCCCCTAGAACTTAGAACTAGTTAAACCTAACTAACCTAAGGACATCACAAACATCCATGCCCGAGGCAGGATTCGAACCTGCGACCGTAGCGATCTTGCGATTCCAGACTGCAGCGCCTTTAACCGCACGGCCACTTCGGCCGGCTATTCAGTACACGTCATGCTTTGTTTACCCGTTATGAATAAGATACACAGTGCAGCATTTCAGACAGCATTTGACCACGTCGACGAATCGTAACATAAAACTTGTACAGTTCTGTGTCCTGGAGTGACCAATGTCATTATGCAACAAGTTAAAAGTACAGCACACGAAAGGAGAACACTACAAACTGCGAACATACATAGATCGGTATCGTTAAAGTTCTCCTTCCCAAAGACGCAGGATAGAATTTTTTTACTTTGTTATTTATATACCCTGTATTGGCCTGCCAGTCATCAGCCGTTGATTAAACAGTGTACACACACACAAACCAAATTTTATAAAGTAATATAGTTACAATGGGGTGCCCGGCGTGATACTGCTGATTTCTGAACTTCTGTGACTTTTTGGTACCATGCTGGCCAGGTCTCCTGATACTTGTGATGATGATGTCACACACTCCGAGGAGCGTAGGAAACGATCGCAGGAGACCCGCACCAGCGAGTAGGAAAGGTCCTAGCGGAGGTGGTTTGCCATTGCCTTTCTCCGACCGAAATGGGGATGAATAATGATGATGAAGACGACACAACACCACCGTCATTTTTTTTAATCTCATTTTGTTCTATTGTTCGTTGACTTTGTTAGTGGCGGGCGTCCGATGACTCTCGTTCATGTTGTTCCTTGGTCTGTTCACTCAGTTTTTTATTACGCTGAGCTAACGTGCCGGCGGCTCATCTCGAGGCAGGGAAAATCCCTGGCCCCGCCGGGAATCGAACCCGGAACCCCTTGCGCGGGAAGCGAGAACGCTATCGCAAGACCACGAACTGCGGACAGGTAAGGGATTTTGATGGCAGTATAGAAGAATATTATATGACAGACGACGAGGGAAGCGCGCGCGTGCGAGTGTGTGTGTGTGTGTGTGTGTGTGTGTGTGTGTGTGTGTGTGTGTGTGTGTGTGTGTGTGTATGTATGTATGTATGTGTTTGGTGGAAGGGTGGAGGGGAGGAGCGTCTGATTGATGACACGTAAAAGTTCGGTCTGTAGGTTTCCACCTAAGCACGGACACAGTACGAAACTTCATTTGACGTGGGATGGACTGCTTACATTATGGTTAATAGAGAGTAGATTTCAGAGATGGTTTTTACAGTCTTTGAGACAAAGAGGATAAAAATTACACTGAAGGAAATTTGATCCTTTTACCTACGTCCCAACTCAGATGATACAATTGGTGAAAGGTTCAAAGAAAACTTGAGTTTAATTTTGAAAACGTACCCGATTCAAACAATCATAGTTGGTGGTGACTTTAATTTATCCTCTATATGTTGACGAAAATACATGTTTAAATTCGGAGGTACCCATAAAACATCATCTGAAATTGTGTTAAACGGATTCTCTGATAATTACTTCGAATAGTTAGCTCATGAGCCCAAGCGAATAGCAAACAGTTGTGAAAACACACGTGATGTCTTAGCAACAAATAATCCTGAGCTAATAACGAGCATCAAAATGGGTACAGGTGATAGGGAAAACAGGGTTGTCGTAGCGAAACTGAATATTGTAAAACCCAAATTCTTCAAAAATAAACGAAAAAAATACCTATTCAAAAAAGCAGATAAAATTCACTTCACGCCTTCCTGAGAGACAATCTCCAGTCCTTCCAAATTAACGATGTAAATGTAGATCATATGTGGCTTGAATTCACTTAAATGGTGTCAACAGCAACTGAGAGACTTATACCAAATAAATTATCAAACGATCCCCCAAGCACACAAAACGGGTCGCAAGACTGTTTCAGAAACAACGAAAAAAGCATGCCAAATTTAAACGAACGCAATCTTTTACAGAGCTCCGAATTTACCGCGGCCTTCAATGCAAAATACTTATAACACTTTCCGCAACGAAACTGTCTCGAAACCTAGCAGAAAATCCAAAGAAATTTTGGTCGTATGTGAAGTATGCTAGCGGCAAGATACAATTAATGCTTCTCTGCGCAATAGCAATGCAAATACTATAGATGACAGTGATCCCAAAGCACTGTTACTGCACAGTCTGCCGAAATTTCTTCACCAAAGAAGATGAAGCAAATATTCCAGAATTCGAATCAAGAACAGCTGCCAACAAGAGTAGCTAAGAAGTAGATGTCCTCTGAGTAGTGAAGCAACTGATATCACTTAACAAAAGCAAGTCTTCCAGTACAGTCTGTATACCAATTAGGTTCCTTTCAGATTATACTGATACAATAGCTCCATACTTAACAATCATATACAACGGCTCACCGGACGAAAGATCCATACCTAAAGGCTAGAAAGTTGCACAAGTCACACCAATGTTCAAGAAAGGTAGTAGAAGTAATCTACTAAATTACAGCCCATAACATTACGGTCGATATGCAGCAGGATTTTGGAACGTATACAGGTTGTATCAAAAAGAATCATCCGATTTGGCACGTCTCTATTTCTGAAACTGAGAAACATATACAATGAATTTGTTTTTGACGAACGGGAAACTCAAAAAGCTTTTTTCATACCTTTCCATAGGTGTTCAATACGCCCCCCTTGGGATTCAGGGCACGTGTCAAAGTTGTATTCAAATTGTTCAAATGGTTCAAATGGCTCTGAGCACTATGGGACTCAACTTCTGAGGTCATTAGTCCCCTAGAACTTAGAACTAGTTAAACCTAACTAACCTAAGGACGTCACAAACATCCATGCCCGAGGCAGGATTCGAACCTGCGACCGTAGCGGTCTTGCGGTTCCAGACTTCAAATTGTTCCCACACTGCAGCGAGTATGTCTTGGGTTACAGCTCTCACAGCTGCTGTTATGCGATGTGTCAGTTCGTTCATTGTTGTTGGTAACGGAGGCACATAGACAGTCTCTTATAAACCGCCACAAGAAATAATCACATAGTCAGGTCCGGTGACCTTGGAGGCCAGTAACGTGAGACTGAGTCATCTGATCCAGTGCGACCGATCCATCCTTCAGTACTCCTCTGATTTAAAAATTCCCGGCACTTCCAGATGCCAATGTGGCGGTGCCCTATCCAGTTAGTAAATGAAGTAGTTCGAATCAGTCTCCAACTGTGGGAAAAGATAGTTCTCAAGCATATCAAGATATGTGCTTCCTGTGACAGTGTTCTCTCGGCAAGGAAAAATGAATGACACACCTCTTTTGAAGGGTCCCTCTCATGTTGTACAACTTCATGTATTTGTTCCGTACCCCATATTCTCACATTTAAGACGGTTCACCTTTCTATTTAAATCGAATGTTGCCTCGTCACTAAACACTAAGCGTGGAAGAAAACTGCCATCCTCCATCTTCCAAGAACGAAGCTACAGAACTTCACACGTTGTGGTTTGTCACCTTCACGAAGAGCTTGCAGTAGCTTAATTTTGTACGATTTCATTAGTAAACGTCGACGCACCACATGCCTGATGGATATCGGTTGCTTGTTGAGCTGTCGAGCTGCACGGCAAACGGATTTCTGCGACCTCCTTGTGAAACTACGGCGGATGCGTTCGACGCGTGTGTCAGTCACTCGGGGACGGCCCGGCGATATGCCTTTTCACGAACAATCTGTTTCTCGGAATTGTTCATACCATCGTCTAATATTCTGTGCTGTAGGAGATTCACGCCATACCTAGTATGAAAGTCACACTGAACAGTTATTACTGAGCCGCACTGCGTAAAACGTAGAAGACAAAACGCTTTGTTGTCCCGACCCCATTTTTACTAGAACTGAAGTGGGCGCACATAGTTGCTACCTAGCGGGAACCATGACAAAGTCAAGTTTTCTCTTTCCAACAGTGCATAATCCGCGCACATATCTCAAATAACACATTAGTTATGAGTTTTTTATTTTTTTTTTTTTAAATCGGATGATTCTTTTTGATACACCCTGTATTGTGTTCGAACATTATGAATTACCTCGAAGAGAAAGGTCTATTGACACACGGTCAACACAGATTTAGAAAGCATTGTACTTATGAAACAAACCTACATTAACTCTTTACTCGCATGAAGTGTTGGGTGCTATTGATTCGGGATTTCAAATTGATTCCGTACTTCTAGATTTCCAGAAGACTTTTGACGCCGTACCACATAAGCGGTTTGTACCGAAATTGTGTGCTTATGGGATAGCGCCGCAGTTATGTGACTATTCTTGATTACTTGTCAGAGAGTTCACAGTTGGTACTAACTAACAGAAAGTCATCGAGTAAAACAGAAGTGATTTCTGGCGTTCTCCGAGGTGGCGTTATATTCCCTCTGCTGTTCCTTATCTTTATAAACGATTTAGGGGACTATCTGAGCAGCCGTCTTAGGTTGTTTGCAGATGATGCTACCGTTTATCGTCTAGTAAACTCATCAGAAGATAAAAACCAATTGCAAAACGATTTAGAAAAGATATCTAAATGGTGCGAAATTTGGCAATTGACCGTAAATAATGAAAAATGTGAAGTCAACCATATGAGTGCTAAAAGGAATCCGTGAAACTTCGATTACACGATAAATCAGTCAAATCTAAAGGTCGTAAATTCAACTAAATACCTATGAATTACAATTACGAACAATTTAAATTGGAATGAACACACAAAAAATGTTATGGGGGAAGGCTGACCAAAGACTGCGTTTTATTGCCAGGACACTTACAAAATGTAACATATCTATTAAAGAGACTGCCTACACTACACTTGACCGTCCTCTTTTAGAATACTGCTGCGTGGTGTGGGATCCTTACCAGATGGGATTTACGGAGTACATCGAAAAAGTTCAAAGAAGAGCAGAACGTTTTGTATTATCGCGAAATAGGGGAGAGTGTCACTAACGTGATACAGGATTTAGAGTGGACTTCATTAAAGCAAAGACTTTTTCGTTGCGACGGAATCTTCTCACGAAATTTCAATCACCAACTTGTCCTTCGAATGCGAAAATATTCTGTTGACGCCGATTTACATCGGGAGAAACGATCGCCATAATAAAGTAAGGGAAATTAGAGCTCGCACGAAAACACATAGGTGTTCGTTTTTTCTGCGCTCTGTTCGAGATTGGAATAACAGAAAATTGTTGTAAAGGTGGTTCGATGAACACTCTGCCGGGGACTTAAGTGTGATTTGCAGAGTGTCCATGTAAATATTTATGTTGAGAGTTTGTAGAAGAAACATGGAAGGTGGTGTTTAGACAAGTCACACTGGAGTTCTCAAGGATAAAAGGAAACAACGGAGTGTTGGGGTTGAAGTTCGTTGGAGATGCAGAGAGAAAAGTATTCTAGGTTTCTGAGGATTTGGGGTTTTTGAGATGGTAAACTATAACTATACAAATGGGAAAAGTTAATGTACTGCGAAAAACGAAAAGGCGTTCATGTCATTGAAAGATTTGGAGGGAATCGTAGGAAAACTTTTCGCGGGGGTGTTTGTTAATTTTCTGGAAGAGAATTTTTTTTAGACCTTTGATGGCTCTGGGAATGAAATTCGTGTAAAGAATGATACAGATTTCCTAGGTTTTCTAGAAAGTACAAAGGGAGCGTCATTTAAGAGAGTGGTAAGAAATGCAGGCACGACCTTTCCCTCCTCCACACCCTCCGCCCCCCCTCCCCCTCCCTCAAAAAGGTGGATTTTAGGCCGTGCGCTACGATCGGTTCGAAGCTGGATAATGGCCTGAATGTCGGGGAAAGTCCAACATCTGATTTTAAGAGTAATGTTGTAAAGAGTTTGCTGCATGTCTGTTGTCAGTCCAGGCGTCTTTTTGCATAAATATATTGCGTACGATGTTTCGCTGTCTAGTTGGCAGGCGGAAGGATGGGGCGAGAAGAGGAGAGGTCGTTTCGCATGGATGGGAGTGAGTGGAAGGCAGCTTTCAGTACAGTTGTTCTCCAAGTGCTGTTTTATACTGTCGTCCGCTACAAGGCCCCGGTCACCGTGTTAATTGGCGACATTACTGACGCACGTAAGACAATCTCCAGCTCTGGAAGGTCTCTGGCAGCTCCTGCGGCTGTGAAGGCTAATGAGTATATTCGGCGAGTGGCCAGAACACAAACCTCTGCTTTAAATAATACATTTACATGCTTCCTTTGCAGTGTACAAATTTCCACAAGTGGTATTGTCTTAGTATCTATCATGTTTGGGCTTAAATAAGGCTTTTCCTTTATGATTAGTCTTTTCTTCAACTCGTAAATTTCAGTGAACGTTTCTGTAGGAAATTTATTATTTAGGAGAGTGATGTGTGACAGAGATTATTTTAAGCACACTGCGGCATTGTAGCATGTAATAAACCGAACTACTGTAGACTATTTTTGAAAAGGACATAGCAATGTAACGCATCACGAAAAAGGAAGTATATGGTAATTTGATGTTCCATTGTCGATGACAAGGTTGTTATAACTCATCGCATACTTGAACTGGACAAAAAGAGACAAGGAAATCGGCCCTCGCGTCTTCAGAGAATTTTACCAGAATTAACCTGTAGCGATTTAGGAAAATTGTAAAATATGAACGACTAATAGGATATTAATCTGACTACCTTACCCCTTGATTATTTATGGGGAAATCAAAAATAGTGTTTACAAACTGACCATAAAATTTGCAGTACACCGTTAAGGGTGCTTTCAGGCGGAAACGCCTTGTGAAGATGTAAGGAAACCTGCCTTCATCGACAATATGTGCCTCAGAATAAAACAGAGGGTAGGCTCAGGAGACTGCTCATAAGAGAGTATAAATGTCACTCTGACAACATGAGGCGCCACATCCCGCGTCACGAGCAGGATGATTCCCGAACAACCCAGGAAGCCCTGTACAAGGCGGATTCAAGTGAGCATCAGCCACTTGGCCACCGAATGCCTCCAGAGAAGAGAAACCGGTAAGCAATCGCAACACGGCACGCTTTCTTTCCGGATGGTGTCTCAGGCAAGCCAGACTGGACAAGCCACCCACAAATACCTTGGTCTTGGCGTTAAATATCTTCGACCTTCCATGAACAACCACTTTACTGTTTTACAATATGTTAATTATTACTGTGGAACCGTCTAATCACAACTGAATCATCATCATCATCATTTAAGACTGATTATGCCTTTCAGCGTTCAGTCTGGAGCATAGTCCCCCTTATAAAATTCCTCCATGATCCCCTATTCGGTGCTAACATTGGTGCCTCTTCTGATGTTAAGCCTATTACTTCAAAAATCATTCTTAACCGAATCCAGGTACCTTCTCCTTGGTCTACCCCGACTCCTCCTACCCTCTACTGCTGAACCCATAAGTCTCTTCGGTAACCTTGCTTCTCCCATGCGTGTAACATGACCCCACCATCTAAGCCTGTTCGCCCTGACTGCTACATCTATAGAGTTCATTCCCAGTTTTTCTTTGATTTCCTCAGTGTGGACACTCTCCTGCCATTGTTCCCATCTACTAGTACCTGCAATCATCCTAGCTACTTTCATATCAGTAACCTCAACCTTATTGATAAGGTAACCTGAATCCACCCTGCTTTCGCTCCCATACAACAAAGTTGGTCGAAAGATTGATCGGTGCACAGATAACTTAGTCTTGGTACTGACTTCCTTCTTGCAAAAGAGAGTAGATCGTAGCTGAGCGCTCACTGCATTAACTTTGCTACACCTCGCTTCCCGTTCTTTCACTATGTTGCCATCCTGTGAGAATATGCATCCTAAGTACTTGAAACCATTCACCTGTTCTTTGTCCCTCCTATTTGGCGCTCAAACCATTAATATCTCTTTCCCGCTGACATTACTGTCGTTTTGGAGATGCTAATCTTCATACCGTAGTCCTTACTTTTCTGATCTAGCTCTGAAATATTACTTTGTAAACTTTCAATCGAATCTGCCACCACAACTGAGTCAACCGCATATGCGAGACTGCTTATTTTGTGTTCACATATCTTAATCTCACCAAGCCAGTCTATTGTTTTCAACATATGATCCATAAATAATATGAACAACAGTGGAGACAGGTTGCAGCCTTGTCTTACCCCTGAAACTACTCTGAACCATGAACTCAATTTACCGTCAACTCTAACTGCTGCCTGACTATGTAAAGACCTTTAATTGCTTGCAAAAGTTTGCCTCCTATTCCATAATCTCGTAGAACAGACAATAACTTCCTCCTAGGAACCCGGTCATATGCCTTTTCTAGATCTATAATGCATAGATACAATTCCCTGTTCCACTCATAACACTTCTCCATTATTTGCCGTAAGCTAAAGATCTGGTCCTGACAACCTCTAAGAGGCCTAAACCCACACTGATTTTCATCCACTCTGTCCTCAACTAATACTCGTACTTTTCTTTCAACAATACCTGAGAAGATTTTACCCACAACGCTGATTAAAGAGATTAGTTGTTATAATCTTTTCTGTTTCCATGTTTAAAGATTGGTGTGATTACTGCTTTCGTCCAGTCTGAAGGAACCTGTACGACTCCCACGCCATTTCAATAATCCTGTGTAGCCATTTAAGACCTCACATTCCACTGTATTTGATGAGTTCCGACTTAATTTCATCCACCCCAGCCGCTTTATTGCACTGCAGTCTATTGACCACTTTCTCAAATGTGATCCTATTTCCATCATCATTCCTATCCCATTGTACATCGAAATCGGAAACATTACTGATCGTATTTTCACCTACATTGAGCAACTCTTCAAAATATTCCCTCCATCTGCCCAAGGCATCAACAGAATTCACCAGCAGTTTTCCTAACCTGTCCAAAATACTTGTCATTTCCTTCTCACCTCCTTTTCGAAGACTGCTAATTACACTCTAGAATGGTTTTCCTGCAACTTGACCCAAAGTCTCCAACATGTTACTAAAGTCTTCCCAAGATTTCTTCTTGGATGCTGCAATTATCTGATGGCTTTGTTTCTTTCTGCAACATAACTTTCTCTGTCTTCCTGAGTTCTAGTATGTAGCCATTTTTGATACGCCTTCTTTTTCCTTTTACAGGCTGCCTTGACTGTGTCATTCCACCAAGCTGTTTGCTTCATCCTACCTTTACACACTACTATTCCAAGACATTCTTTAGCCACTTCTAGTACTGTGTCCCTGTACCTTGTCCATTCCTTTTCCAATGACTGTAATTGACTACATTCAACTAACTGATACCTTTCTGAGATCACTGTTATGTACTTGTGCCTGATTTCCTTATCCTGAAGTTTCTCCACTCTTATCCTCCTGCATATGGACCTGACCTCCTGCACTTTCGGCCTCACAATACCAATTTCACTGCAGATTAAATAGTGATCAGTGTCATCAAAGAATCCCCTGAATACACGTGTGTCCCTCACAGCCTTCCTGAGTTCCTGATCTGTTATTATATAGTCAATGACAGATCTGGTTCCCCTGCCTTCCCAAGTATACCGGTGAATGTTCTTATGTTTAAAAAAGGAGTTTGTGATTACTAAGCCCATACTGGCACAGAAATCCAAGAGATGTTTCCCGTTCCTGTTCGCCTCCATATCCTCTCCAAATTTACCCATAATCTTTTCATACCCTTCTGTTCGATTTCCAATCCTGGCATTAAAATCACCCGTGAGCAGAACACTGTCCTTGTCCTTTACTCTAACAACTACATCACTGAGTGCGTCATAAAAACTATCCATCTTATCCAGATCTGTCCCTTCACAATGCGAATATACTGACACAATCCTAATTTTCTTGCTAGACACTGTCAAATCTATCCACATCAGTCGTTCATTTACATACCTTATTGCAACTACGCTGGGTTCCATTTCTTTCCTGAAGTAAAGCCCTACACCCCATTGTGCTATTCCTGCTTTGACTCCTGACAGGTAGTCCTTGTATTCTCCCATTTCCTCTTCTTTCGCACCCCTTACCCGAATGTCACTAACAGCTTAAAAATAGTATGACACAAAAATTGTTTTATTCAGTTGTGATTTTAGCATCAAACCAATTTTTGTGTCATACTTGTTTCGCCCTTAGGTTTTACGAGAGATCACCGTTGGCCTGGAATATGTACGTACTTTTGTTTCTGCTATTTAGTTTACGTTTACGACATTGTAGATATAGGCTATAAACAGGTCGGGCACTTTGTTTTCTTATGCTATAGTAATAATTTAAAGTTCTCCTCAAAGACTTCGTAGACATTGATCGACATACTTTATTTTGTTCCTTTGTTATAGTTGTTCTTCTGTAATTGTCATTTGAAAATTTGTTTTTTGCATTTCACAGCATTTGTAATTAACACACGTTTCGATATGTTGTGTTGTCAGCTGTTGAATGTTACTGCAAAATACTGAACATGTTTCTGTTACTTCTTCTCTCTCTCTCTCTCTCTCTCTCTCTCTCTCTCTCTCTCTCTCTCTCTCACACACACACACACACACACACACACACACACACACACACACACACACATTCAGTGATTGGCAATAACATTCAAAACATTCGGTGCCTAATACCTTAATGTGTAAACAACGAATTTAAAAACCGCAATCATCAGGAGAAGGAGGAGAAGAAGAAGAAGAGCAGAATCTGTGAGTAGAGCTTTAAATTATTACTACATCATAGAAAACTAAAGTGCCAGACCTCTTTATAACCTATAAATACAACTTCCTAAATGCAAACTAAATGGCGTAAACAGAAATATACGTGCGTATACCAGTCCACTAAGGATTCCTTCCAACGAATAAAGGCGTATCGACTATTGGCACAAAATTTGTTTCTTATTCTGTTGTGGTTAGACGATCCCAAAGTAATAATTATCAACGTGCAGTGATATTATACGCAACTGAGGACGACAGAATTACAAAAGTTAAAGATGCTACATTACTACTATTTACCCTACAGTAATTTGAAATATTAAAATAGATTATTGAAATTGAAAAGCTTGTAACAGTGAAGCTCAAAAGGTCGATTTACACTGAAATTTGTCAGCCGCTGCTGAAACTGGTGTGAGCTTGGTGCAATGTATAACACATCACTTCCAGGCCGCACAGTGGGCTGCCTCCCTGGTTACTATGGACACCAGAATCGGTTTCCGGTATCCTGGGAAAAGTTGGCTTTGTTAAGCCAGGAAGTGGTGGGCCAGTCTTTCCATAGTCCACCTAAATAGCTTGTGGTCTAGGCCTACTATGCTGATTGAAGGAAGAGTGATTCTCTCATAACGGCAGATGTTTTCCAGTATTCATAGGAAATAAATTTTCGCAAGTCGCGGCGGGAAACAGCTCGAGCTGAAGAGTACAGGGTTTTGGGAAAGGTGCTGTGCAGTTGCAGTACCTATTCCCGTAATTTCGTAATTATTTAGTAAAATTATTCACATTAGAGATTAAATAAAACAGAAACCCACTGATGATGGCACAGACGTGCTGGAACACGTTTGGGAACTTGGAAAAAACGGACACGGAAAACACAAGGAACTGCAAATCCAAATGATGAACATTTGCATTAGTGTATTTGCTTTTCATGCTCTGCATCTTTCAGTTCTACACTGATGTCGCTATGCGCAACAACAGCTTCAGTGTTTGCCTAACTGCTTTATGCGTTGTTGCAAGTTTGATATCTCTTTCTTGTGCCAACTTGCGCAGTGATTTTGCTACACGTATCCCTTACTGTCGGGCAACAACCACTGTCGGGGTAAGAACCACCTTCCTACCTACCTTAGTTCAGGAGATATGATGTCACATATTGACATGCGTGAAGAACTGCCGCATCATGCATGACGTTTAAATTATTACTTCTCTGTTACTAAACCTACTCGGAGACAGTAGGGACATATACCGCTGAATGTACCAACACAAATACATCATTTACGATACATAGTTAAAGAGATACAACGTCATAAAACGGCTAAGCGTCAAAAAATGCCGCATTATGAAGTTTTAATACATTTGTTCTTTACTACTAAGATACTCCTACAGTTGAGTCAATTTAAGAAAATCTCTGACACGTGGCAGCGCTTTTGACAGCTTCCGTCTACGAAACACAAATTACTGTAGGCGCAAACAATAACCGTCTAACCGTAGAGCCGTTGCCATACAGACGTTTCCAAAATCGCATTGTAGACACGCTAAGCAACTGTACTTATACATTTTTGTATATTATGCGTATTTCTACTTACGACAGTTTCATAATTTCCAAGGTGTTTACGAACACATGGAAATGAAATTTTTTCTATATTATGCTACAAACAGTTCATTTTTTGTCTGTCTCTAATAAAAAAGAAAACTTGGAAAAATGAATACCTGGGAAATGCCGGGTTGTCAGTTTCTCAGTAGTTCGACGAACCGCATTAACATGAGGTGCATCTGTTTCCGTAAATTTTTCAGTTAATTCCTCCTCCAAATCTCAGTATTCATCCTCTCGTCGAAATACATTATCAACCAGAAAAATATGGTCCGCAGATGGAAGCTCCATAATTTAAAAATGAAATGAATAATTAACCACCACACGCCACATTCAGCTATCATCAGCTGAACCATACAATTAAATGCTAAGCGTCAGTAGAAAGAACCAAAAAACAATCGCACATCTATGACAAAAGTTCTGCTGACTTGTATTCGGGCAACTTTGTTTCGAACTTCCAATTGCAGTAGATCGATATTCACACAATATTTCTTTATGGTGATAATCGACCTGATCATGTAATTCCTTAATAACAATACTTTCGCAATGGTATTATCAACGATGATGCTATATGTTGACCAATTCGATCTTTCAATGTTCTTAGCGGCTTGCTAGTCTTCGCACTGGCTAGTAAGATTATCCTGCTAAAGCCTTAACGTTATGAGAAATTTGCAAACTGTTCCACCAATACTGACTGAGTCGATATCACCGTCGTCTCTTCCAAAGAAATACTTTATCCGAGCAGTTTCTTGTTTAATAGGAGTAGCGCGCATTAATTGCGATAAATAAATTTGCTCATAACCTCAAACAATAACGTATTTTTCGCAGCTCAACATGTAACTGTCGTCCGTTGCTAAGACAACCAGTGATATTAGCACATGTAATTAATCTTTTATGAGCGCAGCCATGTAATTTAAACAAAGAAGGGAGGTGTTATTACATCACTAACTTGACGTCGATGTCCGCCATCTTAACTAGCCCAAAACATTACTTTGACCACATTCATACCCCCATAGTTCACCGCGGTGATACTTCCCCGTGACGTCACTCTGACGTGCTCGTGCGCAGATTCGACCGTGTTGGATGCTTTGATAGCGTAGAGACGTAGTTTTTTCATCGAAAATGCCAGATTGCTTTGTTTACGGGCATACTACTCGATCCGTTCGTTTAAAGGAATCACATTTCATTCGTAGGTGGAGCAATTCTAGCAATGTTTTCTTTTGTATACATGAATTATTGTAGCACTGTTTACTTATTTATAGTGACTTTTTATCTGTCAAGGATGTGATATATTCTCTCATGAATATCAGCAGACCTATCAGCACACAATGTAATCTACATCCGCAGTTCACCTTTGATCATAATGATGAATGTTCTGTTGAGTACAGAATAACAACAATTACACAGATTTTTATATTTGTGCATGTACACAGTACTTGGGTCGGAAGTAATTGCTTTGTTTACGTAATAGCGCAGAAGCTGCGCGAGCAACTAATTTTTATTGCCTATAAAACGCAGTTATATTTTGTAACGGTATAAAATGAACTAACGCTGAAGGATGTGCGGTTGTAATTATGTGCAAAAGAAACAAACAACAAAGATAAGTCGTCGGCTCTCAACTTCTCTACCGCACATTCATCTGTGTGCCTTTCTTTTCCTCCCAATGCTACCGGCAATTCTACCATTTACTGCGTTATTTATGTTCATCACTAGAACAGTCGAACTGTAGTTTTGGTAAAGCGTAACTAGTCCAAAAGCGACGAGGTAGATGATCCAACGCACTGCGGGAAACTGACAGCGATACTGGCAGCTGTATTGTGATCCGTACAACTCAAGCGTTCTGTAGCGATAAAATGGTAAGCAGGGAGCGGCGTCCAGTAGCTGACGGCTGCAGTTTTGTCGGAGCGAGTGAATCAGCATTAGTTTGCAGGCGCCGCTGTGTGCGTGCAGTGCAAATTGCTGGCTGGCGCCTGACTCACATCCTTGCAGCCGCAGCTTTGCGAGTACAGCGGTGGGAGGACTTCGCTCAGATTGTGTGTTTCAGCAGATTTTTTCCCTCGCTGCCCGTAACGGCACTGTTGTCCCACCTTTGCCTCACACCTTCGCTGTACTAGAACTCAAATATCTGCATCTTGTCGTTAGGGGGTAACACCACTGTAACGGCATAAAATAAAGCATTTTCTTGACAATTTTGTTTGGGCAGAAGGAAAGGTGACACAGAAATACAACGCGGGGTAATTATTGAGCATATATTTATGTACATTACAAAAAAAAAATTTGTCGAAAAATATTACAAAATGGCGACACTGCAGCAATTCTCCCGAGGCATGTTGAATGATATAGTGTCAATCTGCGGCACACACTGTGACTGGTGACAATTTGAATCCGGAAAAAGGAAAAAATCTATGTAATCTACATGAGTGTAGATAGTGATACACGTACGGGATTTTAGACATATTGATTTATCCGTAATTGGCGAGTGTGTGAATAAAGTCGTTCGATTTTCAACAACAAAAGGACAGTTATTTGTTAATAACTACTGTTTAAAGTAACTAATCGAAAATCTCCTCTGCGGTTCACTTTGAAACGTTTCAAAGTCGCATTTAAACTTTCAATAAAATTGTTGTAGCTATACTGTGTGCCGTTTTGATAATTCATGTTTAGAGAAAAACGTATCTCAAGTTTCGAAATGCGTTTTTAGAAATGAACCAATGACAAAATTCTGCTTTCAGAAAACTCTTACCATTAATCTTCTACTCTAGGACCAGTCTGTCGTACTAATGCCATTGCGATCGAAATAATTTCCACTAGTTTATCGCAGAACGACTGAAACGCCGACTGTGGCAATTGCATGCACGCAAAAAACCTTCACGATTCCGTTTAGCCTACTGCAAGACGCCGCATTGCTAGGACGATTCGACGGCGGTTGATTTCATATGCGTCCCGCATAAACTTACTGCTTGGTATAACAACTTCTGGGCAGTTGGTGCAAGTATTAATTATTGTGAAGCCTAAGCCTCAAGGACTTCGTCCTTGCAACATGTTTGCATTGCACGTTTTTCATTTTACGTGTTGAGAGAAAGAGAGAGAGGAGAGAGAGAGAGAGAGAGAGAGAGAGAGAGAGAGAGAGAGAGAGAGAAGAAAAGGTAAGAATATTTTAATGCTATAGCTCAATCCGTAGTTCATATCAAAATCCTGGTCACTGCCTTCCAATCTCGTACCAGAGGCACTGACTTCTTCTGAACTGCTCTGTCTCATATCTATTTTTTGCACGCTCTGATCACATACAACTTCGATGCTGCGTTTGATACGGTACCTTTTCTGCCCGAGCCTACTTTCTTACTACTGATTCTTACTTGTAAGACAAAACTGTATACTACAGCCGGCCGGTGAGGCCAAGCGGTTCTAGGCGCTTCCGTCTGGAACCGCGCGACCGCTACGTCGCAGGTTCGAATCCTGCCTCGGGCATGGATGTGTGTGATGTCCTTAGGTTAGTTAGGTTTAAGTAGTTCTAAGTTCTAGGGGACTGATGAGCACAGAAGTTAAGTCCCATAGTGCTCAGAGCCATTTTTTTGTACCCAGACACTACGGGGGGTATCGAGTTGGCGCAGGGAGGCCGTTTCGAGTCATCCGAGGAGCTGCAGTTGGAGCTCGAAATTCCATAAAACAATTTTTTTCAGTATTAAGACTTTTTGCCTCATAATTTAGAAGTTTCAAAGCATCTTTTAAGCCAATAAAATGTTTTTTTGAAAATCCTGCAGTGGTGTTACCCCTGTACTGTGAGCAGTTGGGACTACGTGAATTTCACAAAAACTACGACAAATTTGATGATGACAGCTGTTCTTATTATCACATTATGGGATAATTTTGTGCATTCATAGAGACTATTTCTGGCAGAAAACGGACAGTCAGAACGATCTGTATGTATACTCCCTCACGGGTTGGGTTGTTTTGGGGGGAGGAGACCAGACAGCGAGGTCATCGGTCTCAGCGGATTAGGGAAGGATGGGGAAGGAAGTCGGCCGTGTCCTTTCAAAGGAACCACCCCGGCATTTGCCTGGAGCGATTTAGGGAAATCACTGTAAACCTAAATCAGGATGGCCGGACGTGGGATTGAACCGTCGTCCTCCCGAATGCGAGTCCAGTCTGCTAACCACTGCGCCACCCTCCCTCACGGTATTTGCGGCTCATAATATGAACTCGCTCAAAAGGGACTGATCAGTCAAGATCTTGCTCCATGGTTATAAACAGAGCTGTTAGTGCAATAATTGTCAATTATCCTAGCCAAAGCTTCTTTGTGATGGATTGAGTCACTACATAATTTGCAGAAAGCTGACAAGAAAATTTAAAAATTGGAAAACATAAAAACATTAAAAAAACCATGAGAAGAACAGTATATACAATGCAAAATATGTTACAGAGCAAAACTTTGAACTACTGCAATGGATGCAGGATAAAATGAGTGAGGTGCAAGCACCCTTTAAAACTGACGTTGAGAATGAAACCTGCAGATTGGTGTACAATGGTTAAGGAAGTGTTTTCAAAGTGCAAACAGTTTATCCGTCCAGCGTTTATATAGCGAATGTGGCAATTCCTTTTGAGCGAGTTCATATTATGAACCGCAAATACCGTGAGGGAGGGTGGCGCAGTGGTTAGCACACTGGACTCGCATTCGGGAGGACGACGGTTCAATTCCGCGTCCGGCCATCCTGATTTAGGTTTACAGTCATTTCCCTAAATCGCTCCAGGCAAATGCCGGGATGGTTCCTTTGAAACGGCACGGCCGACTTCCTTCCCCGTCCTTCCCTAATTCGATGAGACCGATGATCTCGCTGTCTGGTCTCCTCACCCAAACAACCCAACCAGCTCAAACACTAAGGACGCACACCATACGTAACTGTCACACTGCCACACCATCCCACAACAGTAAAGCGGAACAAAGACTAAATAGCCTCTGTCAGAACAGAATGCACGGTGAAACACAACAAGCAGACAATGTCATCGCTCCGGCGATTACTGGCGTGGCTGTTATCCATCTTCTTGGAACCACAGCAGGGAGCCATGCTAACATTATCCCATCACTTTCGCATCCATCCTTATGGAATGCGACGTAATCCGGGCGCCTTTCTTTGTACACTGTAGCGAGAAGTGGCAGGCAGGCAGACAGACAGCACTGCACTCGATATACCTGTAGCTCGGGACTGCCCTCTCCCTCAGCGGTCGTCCATCCGTGACTCCTGTACACAGACTATTTGCTCGCCGAGCCACTCTAGCAGACTGGACGTTCACCTCCTCGTTCCCAGGCAGACTGGTGATTGAGACTTCGCAGAAGCCGACGCTGTTTCACTCCCTCCTCGGCCACAGATAACCAACCATATAGTGCTCGTAGCAAGGCTTCTCTGCAATCGATAGGCAGAGGCGTTCCTGGAAGGCTTATATGTATATATGACGTTTGTTGAAGAACTGGAGCAATGAATCGTTCACATTCTTTCTACAGGTCAGGAACAGTGCGTGGATGAATTTTAGAAATAGCACCCATGAGCTAATCGCACAAAAATGTCAAATGGAAGTAAACCAAGAGACGGAGTGAACCTCTGCCCCTTAGGAATCGGTTGGCCACCAAAAAACTGCTCCAAGAAAGTCATGGTGTTAGCTGTATGAGCCACAGCTTTGACCTGCTGGAATCACTTGTATTGTAGCAGGTCTTCAGAAAAAAATGTTTGTGAAATCTTATGGGACTTAACTGCTAAGGTCATCAGTCCCTAAGCTTACACACTACTTAACCTAAATTATCCTAAGGACAAATACACACACCCATGCCCGAGGGAGGACTCGAACCTCCGCCGGGGCCAGCCGCACAGTCCACGACTGCAGCGCCCTAGACCGCTCAGTTAACCCCGCGCGGCAGGTCTTCAGACTAGTTCCATAATTTGAATGTGGTGCTTACTCTTCATGTTGTCATGACAGCTTATGATGAAGAATCGTTTGCATGATAATGCACACCGAACAACCTATGTTTTTGCCGAGAGAACTCGTACAGCTGATGTGGATTTTCTGTAAGCCAAATTCGTTAATTCTGTCTGTTCAAATATCAAACAGGATAGAATTATCCTTTGTAACATCAGAACCAATCATAGAGTTAAAGACGACATGAAACACTGACAGAATGATAAACATATTCCATATTCTTCCTCAAGCATTTCATCAACATTACCAGTTCTGTACATATAAGCTTTAAAGACTTGGCCAAAGTCACGTGGGCACTGTCAGTGGCTAGACAGACGTCATCACAGATGTTGTGCGAATCGAAGAATATGAAGTTCGTATGTTAGTCAACTTTTCTGGTGTTGTCACTGTCGGTTGACCACTTCTAGCTGCATCTACCGGATTTTCTGTCTTCTGAAAATTGTCGTGCAGCCGCCTGGTAGTGAACTTGTTTGATGATTCTTTACCATACTTTACTGTGAAAGCTTCCCGTGTCTCGACATAACTGGGATATGGAATGTAGTGTGTGGCAGTTCCTCTACACGTTTCTGAATGCAATAGATAGCCTTGATCCCAAGTGATAATGCTCGTAATAAAATATATGTCCAATTGTACTGGGCGAGTCACTAACTATTGCCACCAAGAATTTCCCCGAAAGTATGATAGGAGCTGAAACGTTTGTGTGACAAAAGTTGCATAGGACAACGGGGGCCATATTATGACGTTGGTTTTTGTTGCTTGGTGGGGTCGCTTCAGAGATATGATGGTCAACCTTTTTTTTTTTTTTTTTTAAATGGGATGCTACAGTTTGGTTCTTATTTTCTGATAGCCGCTATCGAGACGAATCTAGTGATGTGTAACAGTAAGGTCTTTGAAGGTTAACGAAGGTAAAAACGTGGCATTTACAGGAGGAGTTCGAAGTGATGACCATCGGTATCAATGCAGTGCTGCAATCTTATCATGGATTGAGTGGTATTCCTTATCATTTTAAAACATACATAGATAATATGAATTTCCGAGCTTGTTTCCCTTTTTCTATCACTTATTGTTATTAAAAGTTCCTTCTTTCATACACCCTCTTTCGTTTTAATCTATTATTTTAGCGGGAATAAAAGAAGCTGATTTAACTGGATTGTTGCATTCGGTTTCAATGAAAAATTTTCCTTAATTACATAAGAATCATACTTGAACAAAAAAGAAACATCGTTCGATAAGGTTGCGTCACTTTTTTGAATACCCTGTTTTTACAGTTACGTAAAGAAATGGAGCTATCTGCTTAAATCTTGGCAATGAACCTGCAGATGGCCTTCAGGTGTCTTTCGCAGTATCAGTGCAGAACCAGTTCCGCTAACAGGAGCACTGAATGGTTCAAATGGCTCTGAGCACTATGGGACTTAACATCTATGGCCATCAGTCCCCTAGAACTTAGAACTACTTAAACCTAACTAACCTAAGGACATCACACAACACCCAGCCATCACGAGGCAGAGAAAATCCCTGACCCCGCCGGGAATCGAACCTGGGAACCCGGGCGTGGGAAGCGAGAACGCTACCGCACGACCACGTGAAGGAGCACTGATCTTTACTCAACGTGCTGGATAATTTCCAACTGCAACGCACACGTCAGCTGTACAAAATGTTTATACACGATGAGATAGGAATTAGCGAAAGTAAGAAATAATTGGTTAGTAATTAATTCTGTGAACAAGGAGTTATAATAATGGAGATTGCGCTACAGACTTACACCGTACGTTGCTTTGCAGCTGGTGCCGCCATGTCAGGTTCTCCAGAACATTAGCAGGCGAATATTTATAATAGTTTCTTGTTCTTAATTTCTGTCGAGAATAACACAGCGTCGCAGGAAGGCTTTATCAGACGTTTTTATGGTCTTAATAACATATTCGATCAAGTAATGCGACGCAATTCGACTCATTAATGTAACTTAATTTTTATATGTTTCGAACAACAAGAAGGTAAGTATGCGGTGTGAAAATCCTACTTTCGTAATCCAGCGCGCTCCTCAATATGGACTGACAAAACTGATGTTCGGCCTATGTCCTCTGTCGCAAAAATTGCTGTCAATATATTTTGCTGTGTTCGGTCCATTTCCAGTCTTTCCTTCTTCCAGTGTTCACCTAGAGAACTTTTAGAGTTGAATTTATGGGAAATCTAAAGTCAAATGACAGAAATAAAACCATGGCAGGAAAAGAAAACAGCAAAACCAAAATTCGTGTGTATAAAAGAGCATATAGATTGAACGAGTCCTTGCATGAATGAAACGTGATTCCTTTACAGCCGGCCGGTGTAGCCGAGCGATTCTAGGCGCTACAGTCTGGAGCCGATCGACCGCTACGGTCGCAGGTTCGTCCGACATGGATGTGTGTGATGTCTTTAGCTTAGTTAGGTTTAAGTAGTTCTAAGTTTTAGGGGACTGATGACCTTAGAAGTTAAGTCCCATAGTGTTCAGAGCCATTTGAATCATTCCTTTACACTTTAGACTACAATTAAAATGATTAGTACACCCCTAAATGACGAAAGGTGGCCATTTTCATCGAAACGCCTCCATTAGAAACTAATGTATGGGGCAACTAACATGGCGGACGTCAGCTTCACGTTTTTGACGTCACGATAACTCTCGCTTATTATACCTTCACGTCTGTGAAGCGAACATAATCATGCGCAAAACCTTTGCTGTCGCTTACCTTTTGTTTCCCTCATTAAATGGGCGTAATTACTAACCGGGTGAGTACCTCCAGGGTATCTGAGATGTTTTGATCATTTGAAAACAGGCAGAACCAGCACGGTGACTTCTAAACACTGGTTACATGGCTGCGCGTAATCTAGTTTCGGAAATTATACAATGATGTGTGATACATAAGTATAATGATTACTTGGAAATACATGCGTGAAATACAAGTATTGAACCGTTCTGTATTCCACATCTCTCTGCATGTACCTTCATTTAGACTCTTCTGTTATAAGCCACTAATTCTTCGAAAATCAGCATTATGTATCAAATTCAGATGGTGGCAAAAGTTACTCTTTCAGTCGGATTTTTATAAATACGAATAATAGTTAATATCTTTCTTTACCATTGTTTAAAAAAATAAGATAATCACTAAAATCGTTGAAGCAAGGGTTATGCTACTTATTGTTGAGACTTTTCTGAACATACATGCTACCTCTATTTTTCAAAAGAAACCCATTTTTCGAAAAGGAAGATGGACCATTGAGTATTCGAAAACAGTATCATTTTTCAAATTTCTGTCAACATATTACTGACTCTCCTGAGCGCTTTATGACCGCATGTGTGCTATTTCTGTCGATTATACGCCAATACTGTAGCGGTCCTGCTGTCACTTGAGAGGGTCTGTGGCACATAAATTAGCACGTTGGTAGGAGAGTAAAACAGTGATAAGTAATTTTAATTTATAGGCTTCAAATCAATTAAGAATGAGAGTACAGATTGCGGCAATTACAGCCACGTGGACACGAATGGCCCAAGGCCGGGCCGATTACAGCGCTACGCAGGTGGAATTTCCTCGACTGTTGCTGTCAGAGGATCACTAGGAGGCTGTAATGGCGCATCGTGGTCTTCAGTTGTTTCCATGCAAGTCATGGTCGTTCGCTAGTACGACGTACACTCGGTGAGTGCTGTCCCGAACACTGCCTACGTCTGAGACGCGCCCCAGGCCTTATGGTCTCAGCTACAGTTCTCATTGATCTTTGGTGTTCGTAGAGGAAATGCTGACGAACACTCCATTCATGCAGAATGTTGTTAGACCAGCTCTTATGCCGTTCTTGCAACAGAAAGGGATGTGCTACTCCAACGACACAACGCTTGCCCACACACTGCCCCTGACCAAAATGATCGTTTTACTTGCCTTCAATCGAGCATGTATGGGGTATGATGGGACGACATGTGACTCGCGCGACATAACTCTCGCTACACTAAAGTGTAATCATTCCATGTGCTCCAAATGCACTGTTTGTACAAGAAATTTTGAGTCAGTTGGAAAACTCTTAACGGATGTTGTAATTTTTTGTCCAGCAGTGTATATAACAGTCACAAAAAATTTTGAGTAAAGATGGCAGGAGGTCAAGATACAAATAGCGCACTACTATTAGTGAGAGAACTGATTTACACTAAATGTTTTCTACCATTGAAAATCATCCCGAATAGAGCATATTGCTACAAGAATCCGTATAAGAATGCATTATGAATTTTTCCATTATCATTATTAAAGTAGTGAGTTTCAATTTTTCTTTCAATGGATGCACACACACACACACACAAGTTCGACAATGAATTTTTTGACCTTGACCCCGATTCTTTCTCCTCTTACTTCGGCAGAAGAGAGGTTTTGCTACCGAGTATTAGGGGATAGCAGCAGAAACATTTTATTTGACTGGACATTAATTACATTACAGCTTCAACATTTCTGACCCTATTTCACTGATATCATTTCATGCCACAGCATTTCATTGATTTCATTCATTTAATTTCATTAATGTTAATTCTGGTTGCATAACCATGAATGCAATTTCATGTTTCTCTAAAATTTTCCGCGTGCACGTGGATCTCCTCACTAATGGTCTGTGAAACGAACCGTGTATCTGATCTAATCTTACCTTCAGATAACCATATCTGCCACATCACAAAACATGCTCTTTCGTCCTACGGCTTTATGTGTACTGCGGCGGTTTTAATTAGGTGTTTTATGCCACTGAATAGCCCTGATATATCTAGTAGTGATTAGATAAAGCTGTGTCTTGCTTTTTATTTCAAATTTGTCGATGACACTGTCATTCTGAATTGCAGTGTTTAATAACAACAGCAACAATAATGTGAAATATGCTGACAGTTTTGATAGTAAGAGGGGTGTGACGTGAAGTCACGTAAGAGGTATGCACCTATTTATACGTAATTTGAAGGCTGTATCAGTGCTGTAATGGATGCCATAAAAATACGCGGAAGTCACAGGTTGTGTGGTGACTACTCACTTTAATGACGCGCTTCGATTTATACATCATAGTCAGATTAACCAAGGTTAAGGGGAACACATCTTACTTAGGTATGGAGTCATGTTTCTTATCTGTAAGATAATGACTCCATACCTATGTATGACGTGTTCTCCTTACCCTTTGTTAATCTGATGGAAATGTAGAAATCGAAACGCTTCATTAAAGAAAGTAGTCACCACACAGCCTGTGACTTCCATGTCATTTTTATAGCATCCATCATAGCACTGACACAACCTTCGGATTGCTTTTGATAGTATCCCCCTTCCCTAGAAGTCTAAATAAAATTTGTTCAGAACGCACTTTTTCTTTTCTTTCTCTACGCTGTTCGACCAGTAGGAAATCTGGACGTAAATGAAAAGAAATCATAGGGTAGAAGACCGTAACATAGTCATTGGCTATGGGGAATAGGCGGCGGCATCAAAATTAATTTCCCGGACATGAAAAATTATTTATCTCCGCATTAAGACGCAGCAAGTGGAGCGTTATTGGAAGCGGAGTCGTATTCGGAAGCGACGGGGCTCAAAGCTCCGTCCGGTCATCTCGATGTTTGTTTTCCGGAGCTTCTCTTAAAGACTTCACGAGAACACCTGATTCTTCCCTCATTCGTTTTCATAAATAGTCCTTTCTTTTTAACGATCTCCATTTTGACTGCTTGTCTGAATTGAAAAAAGTAGTAATGGTAATTACGACCCTTCGACTACATTCATAATTTTAAAGATCCTTCATTAATCAAAATGTGTCAGAGAATGCTGTGTTCAGCAAATTACCTAATCTCAGAGTTCCTAAAAACTCGTGATCATGTATCAAAAGGAATATTACTTATCGCCTTTTTGAAAGGAAAACTGTCCATCCTTACAGCTAAATTCACCCCGTCTGCATTGTTAGGGTTTCTTTTTGTTCTTGAGTACCTCATAGGACCAATGGCATTTTGATTTAACGACTTTTGCACCTGTTACTGTCACTCAGAGCTTTCTCCCTTCGACATCTCTTGCTTGGATGCGTTGGAAACAAAACGTTTATGTTGTGGTCACACTTTAATACGAAAACGTTACCAAATTAATCTATATTGCTGGAAAACAACAGCGCCGGCCGTTGTGGCCGAGCGGTTCTAGGCACTTCAGTCTGGAACCGCGCTGCTGCTACGGTCGCAGGTTGGAATCCTGCCTCGGGCATCGATGTGTGTGGTGTCCTTAGGTTAGTTAGGTTTAAGTAGTTCTAAGTCTAGGGGAGTGATGACCTAAGATATTAAGTCCCATAGTGCTCGGAGCCATTTGAACCATTTTGAAACCAACGTCAAGATTTCCATTGGATGGTAAAAGTCAAGCTGTCGTCTGTACGGAAGATGGTTTAGGACTACAGTACTTTACTAGGCATGTCCATGTTGGACATGCTATACCCCAACCTTCCACTGATCCCTGAACCAACTTACAAAGTCAGTTATGCCTGAGGCTACAGTTTAACTTGAACTTCGAGGCACAGTGCACTACCATTTTTCACTGTAACAAACCATTGCTACAGATGAAGAAAGCAATAACTGACTAAAAAAATGCTGGAACTGGAGAAGTCTAGTCACCAAGCCCTTGAATTTGTAGTCTGACTTTTATCCCCGAGTGACCGAGCCACAATCAACTTACGTATGTGGGTGGAATATGAAAGCTAGATCATGCATGCACTTCGAAATAGCTGCCACATCTGATCAAAGGCATCTGGACAACTGTTGCTGGGCATCTGCTGGGGATACTTTCAACGAGGTGTCTGAATGTCGGTGGAGGAATGGCAGTCCATTCTTGCTCAAGAGCATGAACTATAGGAGATACTGATGTTGGACACTGTCGTATGGAACGGACTTGACTTTCTAACTCATCCCAAAGGTGTTCCGTTGGATGTAGGTCGAGATTCTGGGAAGGTAGATGCATTTCAGGAATGTCATTGTCCACAAACCCCACAGATATTGTTTTATGACTGGGTACATTGTAATGCTGATACAAGGGCTAGTCATCTCTCGACTCCTTCTCTAGTGTATGCGACACAATGTTGCAAAGTGTGTGCAAATCCTTCTGCATTTAGTGTTTCGTAAGTGCAATAAGGGGACCACACCCCAGACTCGAAGAACACCTCAGACCGTAACACCAGTTCCTCTGTACTTCAATGCTGGCACTGCACAAGATGGTAGACAACGTTCTCCAAGCATTAGCCAAGCCTCAACCCTTCCATCGGATTGCCATCAGATATATCGCGATTCATCTCTCCATATCACTCGTTTCGAGTTATCCACTGTCCAGTGGCGTCGCGCTTCCCGTAACCTTAGCCGTCGCTTAGCATTGACTATAGAAATATGGGGCTTACTAGGAGTTGCTCGAGTGCTGTGCCCCTTAATTCCCTACGCAACTCCCTAGCGTTGTGCTAGCTGCTATCTCTGGCTCACGGGGCCCCGTGCTCGATTCCCGGCCGGGTTGGGGATTTTTCTCTGCCCGGGGACTGCGATTTTGTGTTGTCCTCATCATTTCATCATCATCCTCATCATTCAAATGGTTCAAATGGCTCTGAGCACTATGGGACTTAACTGCTGTGGTCATCAGTCCCCTAGAACTTAGAATTACTTAAACCTAACTAACCTAAGGACAGCACACACATCCATGCCAGAGGCAGAATTCGAACCTGCGACCGTAGCGGTCGCTCGGTTCCGAACTGTAGCGCCTAGAACCGCTCGGCCACTCCGGCCGCCTCCTTATCATTCGTGATAGTGGCTAGATGGATTGTGAAAAAAAAATGGATTGTGAAAAATTTGGGACCTTGTACAGGCGCTGATGACCGCGCAGTTGAGTGCCCCACAAACCAAACATCATTATCATTGTTCTAGCTGGACTGCCAGTAGCATTTTAGAACTCAGGAGTGATTCCTTCCGCTGATTTCGCGTGACTTTTAAACCATCTTCCGCAATGCTTGACGGTCCCTGCTCATCA